>NW_005201036.1:80685-89745 GCF_000372725.1 Emiliania huxleyi CCMP1516 | reverse complement strand
GGGAAGGGGGGGGGGGGGCGTGATACGCGGGGATATGATGGGGACGCGGGGAGGGAGGTGGGGGTGGGGGTGGGGGCCTTGAGGTAGTGCTTGAGCGTCGCGAGCTCCTGGTCCATCATGAAGCCCATCTGGTACAGGCTCGACCGCTCCTCGATCGAGATGACCTGCAGGGGGGAGGGGGGCAGGTTCTGGGGAGGGCTCGGGGGGAGGGGAGAAGGAGGGGAGATTCAGGGGAGGTTGCGGTCGAGGTGACCACAGCGGACGGCGGTGGTGGTGCGGCTAGGTGCTGCGGTGTGGCGGGAAGAGGGGGAGAGGGAAGGGTGGGGAGGGCGTCGCGAGCCTTGTGAGTCTTCGCTGGCCGCTCGTCTGTGTATGCGAAGAGGAGCTTGTCCACCTGCCCCGAAGGGGGGGGGGGTGGCATGATCCTCTCGAGCGGGAGATCTCTCGGGTCAGCTCCAACTCGGTCAATCTCGGGTCAATCTCGGGTCGATCTCGGGTCAATCTCGGGTCAGTCTCGGGTCAGTCTCGGGTCGATCTCGGGTCAGTCTCGGGTCAATCTCGGGTCGATCTCGGATCGATCTCGGGTCGATCTCGGGGTCAATCTCGGGGTCAATCTCGGGGTGCATCTCGGGGTGGCATCTCGGGTGCATCTCGGGTGCATCTCGGGTGCATCTCGGGTCCGCACGTGGTGCGAGACGTTCATCACGCGCGAGTTGAACGAGTGCGCGTCGGACTGGGCGGAGATGCGGAAAGAGCCGGGCACACGCGAGATCTCGAGCGAGCCTACCGGTGAGAGCGACAGCGAGCCGAGCCATCAGCATACCACCCCGGCTTCGTATCTCGAGCTACTCTCGAGCTAATCTCGAGCTACTCTCGAGCTAATCTCGAGCTAATCTCGAGCTCGCCTGTGAGCTGGCAGCCCTCGCCTGGGGGAGGGGGGGGGGGGGGAGGCGTGAGCGCGGGAGGGCCTCCCTCTCCCCGCTCCCCCCTCCCCTCCCTTTCCTCTCCCCCTCCTCCCCTCCCCTCCCCCCCGCAGGCGGCGCCTGCCAGCGTGTGGCTCTCGACCGACCGAGCCGCAGCCGCAGCCTGCAGGAGACGGGCGTGGACGTGTCGCGGACATGGCTTTGCCTCGGAGCCCGCCGCAGCCTCGCTCCTTGTCCGCGTCTAGGGGCGCTCCGCCGCCCCCCGTGACGAGGTGCTTCGGCAGCGCCTCCTCGACAAACTCGATGAAGACGGCGGAGTCGCGGTTGCCAAGGTAGTTTTCATGCGAGTGGACCTGCGGGGAGGGCGGGGGCGGGTGGGGGTCGGGTGGGGGCGGGTGGGGGCGCAAGGGGGCGGGCGGGGGCGGGGGTGGGGAGGCAGGCGGGGGAGGTGGGTGGGTGGTGGGTGGGGGTGGAGGTGAAGGGGGCGGGCGGCGAGGGGAGGCGGGCGGGTGCGGGGAGGGGAGGGGAGGTTCGGGCGGTGTGTGGGGTGTGTGTGTGCATGTGCGTGCGTGTGTGTGTGTGTGATGGTGCACGAGAGGCGTATCGGGGTCGCCTGGCGGTGGCGGTAGATGCGGATCGTGGGGAAGGCGTGGATGTGGTGCCTACGAGACGGCGTAGAAGCGGCGTGGGGAGGGGTGCGGGCGGGGGGAGAGGGAGGGAGGGGCGGCGCTGTGCTTCTGGCAAGTCGAGTGCGAGTCCGACGCGGTGCAGTCGACCTTCCCGATCCGGACCTGCGGAAGGGTAGGGGGCGAGGGGGCGGCTGGGGCAGGGGCAGCTACAGCCGGAGCCGGACAAGGTGCGAGCGGGTCGTGGCGCGCCACCCTCCTGCCACCCCTCTGCCTGACCCCTCTGCCTGACCCCTCTGCCTGACCCCTCTCCTGACCCCTCTCCTGACCCCTCTCCTGACCCCTCTCCTGACCCCTCTCCTGACCCCTCTCCTGACCCCTCTCCTGACCCCTCTCCTGACCCCTCTCCTGACCCCTCTCCTGACCCCTCTCCTGACCCCTCTCCTGACCCCTCTCCTGACCCCTCTCCTGACCCCTCTCCTGACCCCTCTCCTGACCCGTCTCTCCGTAGCGGCGGTGGCAGCGGCGGTGGCAGCGGCGGTGGCAGCGGCGGTGCTGCGGCGGTGCGGCGGCGGTGCGGCGGCGGTGCGGCGGCGGTGCGGCGGCGGCGGTGCCCTGGCAGAGCGCGGGTGCAGGGCACGCACGTGGTCTCGGTACGGCTTCTGCTTGAGGAGCTCCCAGGTCTTTCGCCAGACTGGGTCGAGCCGCTGCGACCACGGACACCAGGGAGCACCGAACGCGACGAGGACGAGGTCGTACGACTTGATCGTCTGCTCGAAGGAGTGGTCGTTGAGCTGCGGGAGCGTCGCGGGCAGCGTGTCGAGGTAGCCCTGCTCCTCGTCGTCCAGGACCTAGCGCTCGGCGAGGGGTAGGGTGAGGGTGAGCGCGCGTCGAGGCGGCCCTGCTCCTTCTCGGCGAGGGCCTCGTGCTCGACGTCGTCGTCGCGCTCGCGGTAGTACTCGGCCTTGCGGTGCCCCGCCTCGGGCGCAACCTTGAACTTGATGATGTGCTGCGTCACGTTGGTCAGCGAGGTGCCCATCACATCAGACACGTCGACCGACGCAAACTGGCACGGCAGCCTCTCCATCGTGATGTTGAAGTAGATCCGCATCTTGGCCTCGGTCGAGTCGTCGAGCGCGACGTCGGTGGAACTGCGCACCGACATGAACTCGGCGATGTTGGAGAGGAAGAGGTATGCCATCAGAAACGCGGTGGCCAGCGAAATCGCGCCGCCGAGCCGCGTCGCATCGGTGAGGTCTCGCGGGACTTTGCGGTAGAGGTGGAGCGACTCGAGCGCGTCGGCGATGCCCATCCGCCCGTGAGGCGGCCGTGCGGTCCCTCAGCCGGCGGCAGAGGAGCGTGTCGCGGCTGACAGTCTGAGTATCCACGCCGTGCAAAGCAGTGCAAAGTCTGACAAAAAGAATTTTTCCACTGACTCTCTCACAGCACACTGGCACGACAAGGGCGCGGACTGGCGCGGACTGGCACACACACAAAAAGAATCTTACGAAGGGAATTGTACATGAGAGTGTCCCACGACACGATTCACGCGACAGGCGAGGCGCGGGCGACGGCTTCCTCAGAAGCCGTCGCCCGCACCAGCAGTCACACCACCACTCCCACTCCGGCGCCCACCCACTCCCCACCCCGACATCCCCACCCCACCCCACAACCCCGCCCCACCCCGACCCGAGGCCGAGCAACCCCGCCCCAACCCGACCCGACCCGAAAGAAAAAATAACCTGCTACCACGGTCCTCCCATCCCTCCCTTGGGTTGTCTGTTTTCTTTCTTTTTTGGCACTGACACAGAAATAAGACGCTGGCGAGTAGAGGCACACGCACGCTCTCTCGAGGTCTCTTGGAGCAGAGCCCCGGCGAGCCCTCGAGAGGGGTACCCTGGGTGGGCGGGGCCTCTACTCGCCAGAATAAGACGAGACCACGACCGACGGCGGGCCGTGCGGGCGAGCATCCGCGCTGCCGACGACGTACTCGAGATGGGCCATCTTAGCGGCGATATTCTCACGTGTGCTGGAAGCGCGATGTCCGCCTGCTCCTGCGGCCGCGGTCGCACGGCTTGCCTTCGCGGCTCAGGTGCAACAGCAGCCAGTGCGGCAGCACAGCAGCCAGTGCAGCAGTGTTGGGATAGCGCGTTGGTATCTCCAAGCACCAAGGGCTGTGGTCGTGTGACCAGAGTACACGCTGCCCCACCGTTCGACCGGGGCCGCCCCGCGGAGGGGCGCCGCGGGTCGACACCGGGTGAGAGGGTCGTAGAGAACGTTCAATACCGCGACGACGGGCACATTTTGGCTCATGCGCGTGCTCTCCCTTTTGCTCGCCCTCCCGTCGGCGGCCGGATTGGTTGGGCCGGAGCTACCCGCCCCAAACCACGCCCCTCACGAGATAGGCGGCTGCGACCCTGAGAGTGCGCAGCGGTGCCGCTGGCGTGCTCACCACACCCACCCACCATGCCTGCATCATTCCTGCACGCACTGCCCGGTCTGGCCGGGGCGTGGGGCGAGATCTGGCATGGCGGCGCGCTTGAACTGAGCGCCTTCGATCGTCTCGCGGCGACTGCTCGCAGGCCGGGCGGCCAGAATGCAGAAACTGTGCCGCTCAGCCATCCGCCGAAGCGAGCGCGCCGGCGGCGGACCGCCGCCGGCGCGCTCGGCTCAGTGTCTTCAAGCCCGCCGCCGTCCTTCCTGAGTCACCAGAAAATCCCAACGATCCTTGAGCGGAGGCCACCTTGGCCGCTTAAGCGGCCTGTCCGGAGAATCTGGAAGAATGGCTACCATAGCCTAGCATGGCACCCGCGGGCAAAGCTGCCCCCAGGTCCCTAGAGTCCATGGGCATTCCCAAAGGATATGTCAGCGTGAGGTGAGGGCGCAACGGTGGGGGCTCTCACCAGCCCCGCAAAGTCGGGCCTCTCGGGCGGCGGTCAGAGGGGCGGGCAAGGGCACGTGGGAGAAGGGTCAGTGCGGCCCACAAGGTGTGCTACCCCCTCTCCTAGGTGTGACTCTATAGCCCCTGAGGCCCTCTAGACTTCTATACCAACAGCTTGGGCAGAGGTCCTCGGGGTGGGGAGAGAGGGAGCTCCCCTTTTCAGACCCCCCCAACCGCGCATTAACTCGCACCCCAGTGTAGCAGGCGTGGCTCTACCCGGTACCAGGGCGTCTACTCGCCCCCGCCAGCCTGAGAACAGCCAGTCAGCCTTCGAGGGGGACACCGACGACCATAATGCTCCCGCGATCCCTCCTCCTCCTCTCTCTCGCCTCGGCGGACGCGTTCGCCGCCGCTCGTCCGCACCTGGGGCTGCCTCCTCGCCCAGCAGCGCGGCCGGTGCACGTTCTGCGGGGTGGAGGCGCCGCGCTCCAGGCTTCGCTGGCGGGCGCTCTCGCGGGCGGCATGGCCCTCCCGACCGCCACGGGCATCGCCGCCGCGTGCGGCACGCTCTGCTACATCCGACAGGCTTATATCTTTTCTCTGTCGTACGGCCTCTCGATGCTCGGCATCGGCGGCGCCGTGCTGCTAGCGGCTCCAGCGCCGCGCTCACCGCTACTCGCGGCCCACGCTGGCCTGGTTGCTGCGTACGGCGCCCGCCTCTTCGCCTTCCTGCTGTGGCGCCAGAAATTCCAGCCCGCGTACGACGGCGAGGCGCGCCTCAAGCCGCTCGACAAGACGCCCCGCCTGCAGCGCACGCCCATCCTGCTGAGCACCGCGCTCTTCTACTCGCTGCTCGCGTCGCCGCTCCTCTTCCACCTCCAGGCGGCCCCGCTCGCCGGCGCCTCCGCCGCCGTCGCTGGCGTCTCGGCCGCGGGAGCCGCCGTCGCTGCGGCCGGCCTCGTGTACGAGGCGGTGGCGGACCAGCAAAAGTCGCGCTTCAAGATGGCGCTGCGGGCGGGCGGCGCCAAGGACAGGCTCTACATGGGAGGGCTCTACGCGCAGAGCCGGCACGCAAACTACCTTGGCGAGCTGGTCTTCTGGACCGGCTCCTTTCTCGCGGGCGCGCCATCCATCGCGGCCGCCGCCGGCCTTCCGCTGTGGGCGCGTGCGCTGCGTCTGGTCGCCGCGTCGCTTGGCCTCGCCGGCATCTTCTTCATCATGACATCGGCGACCAAGCGGCTGGAGGGCAAGCAGCGCGAGAAGTACGGTGCCGAGGCGGAGTACGCCGAGTACCTCGCGAGCACGAACGCGCTGCTGCCAAAGTTCTGAGGGGGGGGAAGGAGGGTGCTGCACACACGAATTTCCGAATATTGTCTTCCATGGTGCATGGACTCTAGATCTGTTGACTGTGCACTGTTCAAATTAGTTTGTGCGCGGCATATTTTGATTTTTGTGCACGGCTACGGCAACGGGCCCTGCGAGCGGTGCGACGCCGGACGCGCGTAGTGAGCCGTCCTCTTCACGCACATCTCACCTTAGGGTACCCCTAGGCTTAAAAGGGTGGGCCCTGGGGCGCCTGCGGCTTAAACGGCTTAAAACCGGCCTAGGCCGGTTTTAAGAGCTGCTGGGCCGCCGATTCCTTAAACGGTCTTAAACGCTTAAACGCTGCGGGAGAGCTCCCGAGGTCGATGGTCCGGGAGGCTCCCCAGTAGACGCCGGAGGCCGGGGGAAGCTGGCTACAGTCAGCTGGCACGCGTCCCCTATGCGAGTATGGCTCCTGCCAGTGCACCAGACTTACAGATGTGTCTTCAGAGGCGGGTTTGTGCCTAATAACGGCAGTATTGGAGAAAACGGCGCGGAACGCAGCCTCCGCGCAGCGACGCGTGCCGGTGAGGCCGATTTTCTTAAACGGTCTTAAAAGAGAGACCCCCCGTGCCTGCAATCTCTTAAATGACAATTTGAGCCCCCAAACCTCCTCATTTCTTAAAAGGTCTTAAAAAAATCCGGCCCTCAGAACCCTAGGGGTACCCTAAGCATCTCACATTATATTGAGATTGTTATTCGAATTCCATGTTCATTCTCACAGGACATAAATAAATAAATAAATAAAACGGGCAATTCTCACAGGACACAGCAATTGTCTCCCCTTTGTAGCGGGATCGCCGGCTTGGTCGCCCTGACCACCGCTGCCAGCCGCTGGCGTGACCGCGTCCCTTTTGTCCCTTTTGGTGCCCCTCTTTGCTCCCTTTTCCCTCGCCGCGTAACTTGCGCCCCTTTTGAAAACTTTTAATTTGTCTCTTTAGACCCTTTTTTTCACCACCTGAGATCCGGTTGCTTCCCCCAGGATTAGTCTTCTCTGGACTCTGCCTAGCTGCGGGAACACTCTCGGGCGGCCGGGTGGGGCTGCGGCTGGAGCTAGCCTCTGGTGGGGTGGCGCGGGGGCCCCCGGAGGCACCGTGCGCCGCGCCGCAGTGCGGAAACGGGGCCCCGGCTCCACTAGTCTCCACTAGCACCGACTTCCCGATCTAACCTGGTCTAACAGAGGGCAGATTTGGAGAGATCTCGAGGAGTACATACAGATAGACCCTCCAATCACGAGAAACCTCCAACCTGATCGGTCGTACTGACCGCCGACAGATCACTCCAGACAGCAGACAGGCCGACGTCTGCACGCGGCCGGCCGGGCGAGAGGCTTGACACGATCCGACCCTGCGACCCTGACGCTGCTGCTCTAGCTATCAGACATGCACTGCTGACTGCTGCCACAATGTGCGACCGGTGCTGACCCACTCGGCGGCCTTCCCGGTCAGTGGTGAGGCGCAGTCCAGAGCTGTCGATGGCGCGATGGGCGATGCCCGTCACCGCCGTCGCCGTCGCCGCCGCCGCCGCCGCCGCCGCCATCGCCCCCTTCCACTCCAGACCCGTACGAGTCCTTCACCTTTGCGCTGGGCGTGGACACCCGCAACGGTGAAGTTGGCTCTGGAAAGCTCTGCGGAACCACCAATATTATCGCCGACTGAGGTATGGCGTCGCTGACGCGTGCCTCGCCGACTCCACGTGCGTCGCGTTCGGGTATCGCCACACGTGGTCTGGTGGGCTCGTCGGGAGAAAGTGTACGCAGGCGCAGTTCGACGCGCCTATGGATTCGGCCGACTGGGGCATCTACGAGCGCAGTGTTTGATGCTGCCGCTCCTGTGCAGCGACAGCAGAGCGACAGAGAGAGAGGTAAGGTAGGAGGTAAACGTCTCCACACACACACCACGCTCGGCGCACCGCTCGGGACGACGAGCGAGAGTGGTGTGGCACCCAAAGCAGCCGAGGTAGGCGGAGTAGACGGGCGAATACTGGCCGGGAGCTCGCAAGCTCGCGCGTGTGTGTTTCGTCGGTCGGCCGTCCTCTTCACACATCTCACTGAGATTGGTATCTAAATTCCATGTTCACAGCAATTGTCTCCCCTTTGTAGCGGGATCGCCGGCTTGGTCGCCCTGACCACCGCTGCCAGCCGCTGGCGTGACCGCGTCCCTTTTGTCCCTTTTGGTGCCCCTCTTTGCTCCCTTTTCCCTCGCCGCGTAACTTGCGCCCCTTTTGAAAACTTTTAATTTGTAACCCTTTTTTTCACCACCTGGACCCCGAATCTCAGCCCTGCAATTATGACCCCAACTACCCTGACCTGCCCTGCCGTACTACCCTGCCCGCACACTGCCGCACAAGCCACAACTTCCCTGCCCGATCCCCTACCTGCCCCGGGTGTGAAACCCACACTGCCCACCCCTGCCCAAACCACACTGCCGACTCTGCCGAGGGAGGTGTGAATGCCCGCGCTCGCGAGACGCGAGGTCTCGAAGTCGAACACAAACTTCTCCATATACGTATATGAAGTCACAAAAGAACATGTAAAACATGCGCGCGGTGAGGGTGTGTATCAACGAATCATGCCACGTCCCACACGTGTTCGTGTACGTGTTTGTGACGTGTTTGTTGATGTGTGAAAGTTCCGTCGGCGCTGTGAACTGACGGCCGCGGCGGGGGCGGTCTGCGCTTCTTCTCGGAAACAGCCACCAAGTTCGGACAACGCGGGCCGCGAGCGCCTTGGTGTCCATGCTGTGTCTCAGCGCGCACCGAAAGAGCCGCCTCATGTTGCGCGAGGCGCGGCGGCGAGGCGCGCGAAGCGCTGCAGCGCCACCTCGAAGCCCTCCTCCGTCGCCGCAGAGAAGACGCAGCGGAAGAGGCCGGGCTCCTCGGAGCGCATCGACGCGCCCGGCGTGAGGAGGAGGCCTAGAGTACGGGCGAGTCTCACTTGAGATGGACGAGCACCAGCTCCTCTGAGCCGGCCGCGAGGAGGAGGCGGCCGAACTCGTGGATGAGGCGCAGGTAGAGGGCTCGCTCCGCCTCCGCCTGTACCACTCCGACTCGCAGCTTACGACTCTCAGCCACGCGACTCTCACCGCTCACCCTCTGCTCCGCCTCGCGAGCGGGGAGCAGCGCCTCCTCGACCCCGACCGCACCGGCCCACGAGCCGCTGTTCTCGCGCTGCGGCGGCCCGGAGTCGCCGTAGGAGAGGAAGGGCCTGCGGCGGGGGGGTGGGGGGCGGCGGGGGGGCGGCGGTGCGGCGGGGGGGGCGGGGGCGCGG
>NW_005201036.1:53199-79781 GCF_000372725.1 Emiliania huxleyi CCMP1516 | reverse complement strand
CAGGGGCTAGTAGTGAGCGCGTAGTGGGGGGTGAGGGGTGAGGGGTGGTGGGTAGGGGACGAGGGGCGAGGGGTGGGGGGTGAGGGGTGGGGGGTGAGGGGTGGTGGGTGAGGGGTGGGGGGTGAGGGGTGGGGGGTGAGGGGTGAGGGGCGAGGGGCGAGGGGTGGGGGGTGAGGGGTGGGGGGTGAGGGGCGAGGGGTGGTGGGTGAGGGGTGGGGGGCGAGGGGTGAGGGGTGGGGGGTGAGGGGTGGGGGGTGAGGGGTGGGGGGTGGGGGGTGAGGGGTGGGGGGTGGAGGTCAGGGCCAGTCGGGGACAAGAGCCAGAGAGCCAACGAGAGACCGAGGTCAAGCCTAGGGGCCGTGTAGGGAAAACGAGGGAGGGGGGCTCCTTGGAGAGAGCCCAGACGAGGTGGGCCGACGGGCCGAGCTGCCGGCCTCGCCTCGCCGCCACCTGACTCACTCACACGCGGAGGGCCTCATCCTTCACCCGCCTCGCCCTCGCCCTCGCCCACCGCCCAACCCACCGTGGCGAGCGACGTCCAAGGCGGCTGCCCGTCGGCTGGCGTGCGGTAGACGGAGCCGGCGTAGATCTCGTCCGAGATGACGTGCAAATTCTCCTACGACCTCGGCCGCACCTCGGCTACATCTCGTTTTCACCTCGGCTGCACCTCGGCTGCCTCTCGGCTGCCTCTCGGCTGCACCTCGGCTGCACCTCGGCTGCACCTCGGCTGCACCTCGGCTGCACCTCGGCTGCACCTCGGCTGCACCTCGGCTGCACCTCGGCTGCACCTCGGCTGCACCTCGGCTGCACCTCGGCTGGATCTCGGCTGCACCTCGGCTGCACCTCGGCTACACCTCGGCTGCACCTCGGCTGGATCTCGGCTGCACCTCGGCTGCACCTCGGCTGCACCTCGGCTGCACCTCGGCTGCACCTCGGCCGCACCTCGGCTGCACCTCGGCTGCACCTCGGCTGCACCTCGGCTGCACCTCGGCTGGATCTCGGCTGCACCTCGGCTGCACCTCGGCTGCACCTCGGCTGCACCTCGGCTGCACCTCGGCTGCACCTCGGCTGCACCTCGGCTGCACCTCGGCTGGATCTCGGCTGCACCTCGGCTGCACCTCGGCTGCACCTCGGCTGCACCTCGGCTGGATCTCGGCTGCACCTCGGCTGCACCTCGGCTGCACCTCGGCTGCACCTCGGCTGCACCTCGGCCGCACCTCGGCTACATCTCGTTTTCACCTCGGCTGCACCTCGGCTGCCTCTCGGCTGCCTCTCGGCTGCACCTCGGCTGCACCTCGGCTGCACCTCGGCTGCACCTCGGCTGCACCTCGGCTGCACCTCGGCTGCACCTCGGCTGCACCTCGGCTGGATCTCGGCTGGATCTCGGCTGCACCTCGGCTGCACCTCGGCTGCACCTCGGCTGCACCTCGGCTGCACCTCGGCTGCACCTCGGCTGCACCTCGGCTGCACCTCGGCCGCACCTCGGCCGCACCTCGGCTGCATCTCGGCCATCTCCCGGCTGCCTCCCGGCTGCCTCTCGGCTGCCTCTCGGCCGCACATCTCGGCTGCATCTCGGCTGCCTCTCGGCCGCACATCACGGCTGCATCTCGGGGCGCATCTCGGCTGCATCTCGGTCGGGGACAGAGGGCTCTCCTTGGACTCTGCCCAGTCCCAGCACTCGGCGAGGACCTAGCAAAGGGAAGGAGGACCAGTCATGCGAGGCGAGAGGAGTGCAGACTCTCCCCCTCCCGGCCCCCGGAGCCTCTTCCGGGTAGCAGAAGCCGAGAGGGTTGTTCGGCGATGAGAGCAGAAGCACGCGGGGGGCGATGCCGCGAGACAGCGCCGACGCGTAGGCCGCCTAGGTGCGTGCGGCCGAGGTGCAGCCGAGGTGCAGCCGAGGTGCAGCCGAGATCTGGCCGAGATCTGGCCGAGATCTGGCCGAGATCTGGCCGAGATCTGGCCGAGATCTGGCCGAGATCTGGCACGGCAGGCGCAGCGAGCCTCGAGCGCGTCTGCGGTGGGGTAGTAGCCCGAAGCCTCGAAGCCGCCGCGCCGGATCGCGACGGGGAGCACCTCAAGTGCGGCGCGCGCACGCAGGTCGAACTCGAACGCCGCGTAGTACGGCCGAGGCACGAGGACGCCCTCGCCCGCGTCTGCGAGCGCAAACAGCAAATTCTCGAGGACCGCGTTGCAGCCCGCGCCGACGACGAGCTTGTCCGGGTCGATCGGGTACGAGCCGCCGCAGAGCACCCGTTCCATGTGCGCCGCGACCGCCGCACGGCACTGCGGCGTGCCGTGCGTCTGCTGGTAGAAGATGTCGGCCTGCTCAAAGAGCCCAGCGCCGCCGCCGTGCGCGTCCGAGGCGGGAGAGGCAGCGATCGACCGGATCCGTGGCACGAGCCAGTCCGATATCATCTGGTTCTCCGCGACAGACAGCTGGAGCACACCGTCGGGCCGCGACACCGCGTCGAAGGTCTCGACGCCGCGTGCATCCGACAAGTAGCGGGGCAGCAGCGCCGGGGCTTCGCGGCCACGGCGCGAGACGTGCGCCCGCAGGGAGCCATCCTCCATCGACGCGACGGCGACGGTCGAGAGGAGCCGGGCACGCGTGACGGAGAGGACGCGTCGGCCCGAGCTCACCAACATGGATATATCAAGGTTAGCCACAGAAAAAGATTTCACCCGCACCCTCGGAGACCCGTGTTTACTTTAAGGCCCTTGCCCTGCGAACGCGCACCCCCGGGGCTAGGGCTCTCTTGCCCGCAACCCGATCCCGATCATCCGGCCCGCTGGATGCGCTTCTCAGCTCACCGGCCCTGGATGTGAGGCTAATGACTGCACTCCAAGTGCTCCAAGTGCACCCGCTGGGTGCGCTTCTTAGCTCCCCGGCCCTGGATGTGAGGCTAATGACTGCACTCCAAGTGCTCCAAGTACTCGAACGTGAAGCGAGAATGGAGGGACTGCCCTTGGCTTGTCTGTTTTCTTTCTTTCTTTCTGGAGGGACTGCGAAGAGAGATAGGAAGAGGCAGGATCTCTTAACACTCCTCCTAAAGGAAGGGACGCACGCATGCAACCACAGCTCATTCTAGAATTTCTAGTGGGGAACTGTTGCTAACTTGTGTGACCGGAAGGAATGGAGACCTCGGTGCAATCGTGTGCCGTGTGCGGTACTTGTAGTATAGTAGGGTGAGAATTATGAAAAACGCCGGAATTCGGACGAGTACTCTCGCCTGCACAAATTCGATAATGGGACAAGGAGGGATGCGTCCAGGTGGCACGTCCCCTGGAGTAGAGGGGTGCGTTCGCTCCGACTCCTCGGTGACCAAACGACGAGCTGGAGAGCTGGCGACTGAACGCTACCCGAGGGTGGCTGGCGGCGATGGACGACCGAGCGGAGACGCAACGAATCGAGGAGCGGCTCCCGCAGGGAACCGACGAGTGGCTCGCGAGACCTCGGCTGTCGACGACTTCGCGAGGAGCGATCACGCCGGTGGCAATACTGCAGCCGCTGTCCGCCTTTCGGGTCCCGCGCGAGTACTGAGTAGATGGGTTTGGGGTTGGTGCATGGAGGGAGACTCGCGATGGAGACGGTGTCTCTCGCGTCGCTCCCTTCCGACCTGTTGACGCAGATCGTGCGACGGCTCGCCGTCGTGGACGTGGCTGCAGTGGACTGTGCTGCGGGTTGCTTCCATTGCCCGGCACCTGGGCAAGCCTCGTCTGCAGTGGAGCAGGCATTGCTTGCGCGAAACCCGACCGTGCGTGCTGCCTACGCCGCCGCGCCCCCATCGAGCTGGACGCAGTTCCTTCTGTGGTACGAATGGTTCGATCGGTACTGTGTTCACCAGCCCATCTCTGCAGGCGCCACGCACAATGCGTTTGTGCGCGCGGACGGCAGGTTGTTGACCTGCGGCGTGGAGGTGGGCGACGACGTGATCATGGGCCGCGAGCGCAGGTCCCCCGGTGCCCTCGGTCAGGGTAATAACGTGGCCATCATGCCCGGCCCGACGCTTGTGCCCGGTTGCACGGTACGGTTCGTGAGCGTGAGCGTGGGAGAGGGGCACACGCTCGCGTTGGCGGAATCGGGCGAGGTCTTTTCTTGCGGCAGCGACTTGCACGGCCAGCTCGGCCACGGCTCACTCGACGAAGGAGCGGCGCATGCCCTGTACGAAGCGAGATGCTCGAACGAGCTGAAGGCCCGCATTGCAGAGGCGCACCTGTCCTATGAGGAGCGGCTTGAGATGCTGGCGGGCGAACTGGCGGACGCCACTCTCGCTCGCTTCCTCTGCTCGTGGCTGAGCCCACTGCAGGGCAGGCACGGAATGGGTGCGTTCGCCCCTGGTGAGACCGCGCCCCACCAAGCGGTGTACACGCCACGCCGCATCGAAGCGCTTGCTGACGTGCGTGCCACCGCCGTTGCGGCTGGCGGCACCTCGAGCCTGATCCTGCTCCTCAACGGAGAGGTGCACTCGTGCGGTGGCGTCCTCCTGCACGGCTGGCAGCGCCGCCAGGGAGCCCCATGGCTTGGTCACGGTGCGACGTGCGAGCGGCAGGCCCTCCCAAAGCGCATCGAGGCTCTTGTGGCCGCGGGAGTTCGCGGGCGGGGCGTCTCTGCGGGCCAGAAGCATAGCCTCGTCATCGGCGCCGATGGCGACCTGTGGTCGTTTGGCTACCCGGACGCCCGCCTTGGGCGTGGCTTCATCGAGGAAGACGTGTACGAGGACGGCATTCCGTCGCCACAGCGCTACGAGGAGCTGAGCGGCGTGGGTCTTGTGCAGGGCCTCAGCGGACAGCAGGTGGCCTCGGCTTGTTCCGCGGGGCAGGACCACTCGCTCGTGCTCTGCGCAGACGGCACCTGCTGGTCGTTTGGGGTCACCTGCCCGATGGGCGCGGATGGCAGCTTGCTGTGGGGAGTCGGTCGCCTCGGCTTGGGTGCCACACCCAACGACGACCCTGGCCTGAGCTACGGCTTCGCGCCGCGTGACTTCGCGATCGCGCGGCGCATCGGTGGCTCTCTCGACGGCCGGAGGGTCATCAGCATCTCAGCAGGCGGACCGGAAGGCCACGGACTCGGCCAGAGCCTGGTGGCAACGGTAGACGGCTCCGTGTACACCTTTGGCACGGCTGCTGCACCCGGCCCTCACCCTCCGCCTTCTCAGCCAACGCAGTTCGATTCGCTGACGGCCCACTCTATCCACGTCGTCGCCGCTGGCCGCGGCCTCTGGCTTCCAGGTGCCCCTGGCACGGGCAGCTGCGGTGCGCACGCGCTTGCGGTGGACGGCGACGGCCATGTCTTTGCGTGGGGCATGGCGCTCGGCTGGGTGGCTGCTGCCGCCGACGCACAGCCGGTCAGTGTCGCACAGATGGACGATCACCACCGCGACGTGCACGAGGAGGCCGACGAGCCGGCGCACCTTCAGGCATTCCTCGAGCAGGAGCGCGCACGGCTGGGGGCGTGGGAGGAGCTCGACGCCGACGGGCGGCGGCAGCAAGGCATCACCGCGGCCTCCATCGAAAATCTCGGCGTGCACCTGCGCGCCACCGAGCAGCGGTTGGAGCACTTGCGCACTAACCCTCGGCCGCCCCCGAATCCATCCGCACACGTCGATTGGGGGCACATCATCGCTGAGCCGCAGGAGCATCCCACGCTGCAACTGCGAGTGTCATCGACCGTGCGCGGCACCCACCTGTAGTTTGAGAGCCCGTCTCCTTCCGGGGGCTTAGTTCAGCGCTCGCCTGCGAGCAGGTCTAAGGTTTGGGCAACCCTCTACTCCTACTACCCAACCCGCAACCGTTGCCGGGTGCAACCTGTCCTATACGAGAGTTGAGAGAGGAATCCCTGGGACCCTCTCTGTGGGGGTGAATCCTGCGGCGCCCGCAGCCCCCCACTTCCCACAAGACCGTCCTTGACCCCTCCTGACAGAAACATGTGTTTCTTTTTGTCGCTGTTGCGAAATGGCGTTCCACTCTGAAACCCGCGTGAGCCGCGTTGACAGAGCCTGAGTGTGGTTGGTCGCGGGTTGGTGTGCTAGGTGGTGTGGCGTGTGCGAACAGCTGTGGCAGTGCCGGGTGTAGTGCAGTGCGCAAACAGGCCCGCGGCCGCAACAAAAGCCGCCGCCGCCGACACGCGCCCCGCCTCGCCCCGATCAGCCGCCACCCCCGTGCAGCAGCTCGTGCAGCAGCACGCCCCCCGCCACGCCGACGTTGAGCGAGTCGACCAGCGCCAGCTGCTCGGCCGGCACCGCCGCCGCGGCCGTCGCCTCGCCGCGCGGCACGCGCACGACGGCGTCGCACTCGCGGAGCACGCTCGTGCGCAGGCCGCGCCCCTCCGAGCCGAGCACCAGCACCGTGTGCCTCTCCCTGTCCAGCTGCGACGGCAGCGTCGACTCCTCGAGCGCGGCTCCGGCGACCAGCCAGCCAGCCTCGCGCGCGGCGGCGAGGGTGCGGACGAGGTTGCGGCTCGAGTGGACGCGCAGCAGCTCCATCGCGCCGGCCGACGCGCGCGAGACCGCCGGCGTGAGCGGCGCCGAGTTCTTCTCCGAGACGAGCACTCCGGCCGCGCCGAGGAAGAGGGCGGACCGGAGGAGCGAGCCGAGGTTCTGCGGGTCGCTCACTTCGTCGAGGGCGAGCCAGACGGCGCGAGCCCCCTCGGAGGGCGGCGGCGGCAGCAGCGGCATCGGCTCGAAGCCCAGCGCCTCCGCCTGCAGCACCACTCCCTGGTGCGGCCGGTCCCTCGTCAGCAGGTTGAGCGAGTGCTTGTCGACGCGGCTCACCGGGAGGCCGCCCTCCGCCGCGAGCCGCTCGGCGGTGCGGACGAGGGCGGCGTCCTTGCGCTTGGCCAGCACCATCGAGTCCTGCAGCAACAGTCGCGTGGCGCTGCGACGGCCCGTCTGCAGAGCGCACAGCACCGACGAAACGCCATAGAGGTACTCGCCGCCATCATACTCGCCGCCGTCGCCGACGACTGCGGCGCCGTCGTCCACCTCGGCCCACTCGTCGTAGCCGGCCGCCGCCTCGCGGCGGTACGACACCGCACGCCCGCCGCGATCGTCGCGGCTGCGGGGCGTCGCCGGCCGCGTTGGGCCACCCGCAGCACGGCGGCGATAGGGAGCGCCGCCGCCGCCGCCGCCGCCTCTGCCAGAGTACCGGCGGGTCTGTGCCCGTGTCGACGCCAGAAGCGTGACAAGGACGAGGCCGCGCGACGCGGAGCGAGCCGTGAGCATGTGTGGGCGGCGGATGCAAGAGGGGCGGGAGGCGAGATCGACCGGCCACGCTTCGCCTGTGGGTTCGGGACTCTTACCCGCGAGGAGATCCGCGTGTGTGTGTGTACTTGTTACGTGAAAACCCGCTGGGACCCGGACGCCAGCACACACGGCTAGATTTCATGGCGGGCCGCCTAGGCCCTGGGGTCGGAGGCAGAGTCGGTGGGGGTGCCGCGCGCGGCGCGGGCTTCGCTGTCGGGGGCGTTTAGGGCGGGGTCGGGGAAGGAGGGTGGGGTCGGTCGCATTGGCGGCCGCGCGGCAGTGGCTGCGGGGGGGGCGGGAGGAGGTGGTGGCGCCGACCGCAATGGCGGCCGAGGACCCGACGTCGAGCGCCGGGCGAGATCGCGAGGGTCGAGGGTGAGCTCGAAGCCGAGGGCGGCGGCCGAGTTCTGGATGGTGAGGGCGTCGGCGGTGACGATGGCGGCGGAGATGGCGGCGGAGTGGAAGGTGTAGTGTGAGCGGGTGGACGCGCGAGAGGTGCCATACGGCGTGTGGTCAATGGACCCACTAGCGCGTGCGGTCCTCGCAAGCTGGCGGAGGACGCGATCGAGGTCGGCGGAGAATGCTCCGGTCGACTCGGTCACGAGGAGGATGACCGTGTGGCCCTTGGCGAGGGCGTCGGCATAATCGCCGTCCTTCGCTGCCACCCATCCGTCGCCGCTGACGCGGTCCAACTGCTCCTCCGTGTCCGGGTCACCCCGTTGGGGGTGGCCGAGAACGACGACGGAGAGGTGCTCCTCAGTGTTGCCAAGCGCGATGAAGTGCCCGTCGGCACGGGAGGCGGCGCCTCCGCAGCGAGCAGAGCCGTTGCCCTTTGCGCCGGAGGGGAGGAACGGAGTGTAGCACTTGAACTCCCAGCACGTGGTCGTGGGTGTGAGTATTGTGTGTGTGTGTGAGAGAGAGAGAGAGAGAGAGAGAGAGAGAGAGAGAGAGAGAGAGAGAGAGAGAGAAGGGGGTTCAACCAGGCGACGGAGGACCGTGGGCCATCGCGGGGACCAGCCCGTCCGGAGGACGCACTAGATCCGGATGGTCTTCACGCCGGTGGGAGGGACCGAGGCGTCTTGGACGCTCAGCTCTACCTTAAGCTCCTGAGGGGCGCGTGGTTGTAACCACGTAGTATGACTACAACCCACCACAGACACCCTCCCCCACTCCTCACGTGTGTTCACACCCTCACCCTCTCCTCTCTCCTCTCTCTCTCTCTCTCTCTCCTCTCTCTCCTCTTGTCTGTGCTGTCTGCCTGACTCAGGCACTCAATCTGCCGATGCGTGATTGTGTGTGGGCTGCTCCGAGGGGGCCCTCTGTGCGATCCGACGGGTAGGGGGGCTGTGCCCGGGCGGTGTCCGGTGTGTGGAGTCCCCTTCTGATCCCGCCTGGGATGTTGGGTGTGAGGTTGTGGCGGCTTCGATCCCAAGGGGGGGAGCTGATCCCACTCAATAACCAACTCTCAGGGGCAGTAGGTGGGCGAGCTTCAGGCACGCTCATCTCGATCGTCAAGACGTTGCTACGCGCGGTCTTCCGCGGGGGGAGCTGCGTCGACGGGTGCGGGACCGCGGCGCAGCCAGTGCCGTGGCGATGCCTCCGGCTGTTTGCGGCGGGCGGCTTGCTGCTCGCTGCGATGGCGAAAAACTCGTCTCGCCACACGCCAAGGGCTTATGCTCTGGCGAGACGTGAGGCGCATGCGCCCAGGAGGGGAGGGGGCATGTGTAACGACACTGCTAGAGATGCCTTTCGGGGCCCAGAGATAAAACTTCTGTGATGCCATGCGTGACCTAGTAGTGTCCCCAGCTATGGGCGTGTCCACGTTGGAGCCAGGTGTGGTGTGGGCGCGAGAATAGCTCCGCCGTTCATGGAGGCAACCGATGCGAGTCGACTGGTGTGTGTCGTCGTGGTTTCGTATCAAGAATTCTCTCTCTCTCTCTGTGTGTGTGTGTGTGGGCGCGAGAATAGCTCCGCCGTTCATGGAGGCAACCGATACGAGTCGACTGGTGTGTGTCGTCGTGGTTTCGTATCAAGAATACTCACTCACCTTCGCCTACCTATCTGCAGCCGTCACGGGGCATCCGGACGGGGCCCCATCTACCTATCATGTGAGATCGCTAAGGGGTGAATGTGAGTGGAGGGTCGGACAGCTGTTGCGTGACTGTCTCTCTGCGATTTCGGGCCCGGGGTTGTGCGTTTATGAGAGAGATTGCCAATGTGTGAGAGAGAGAGAGAGAGGAATAGTGAATCGAGTAACTGTGTGTGTCTCTTGAAGCCCTCAACATGACTCATGAGCCTCAACGCTCATCACGACGTGGGACGTGCATCGTGCACACTGCGGACGACTGCGCACTGGTATCGCTGAGCCCTGGTCTGACAGCCTGACAGCAACCCCTGCGCCCTGGACAGCGCCTGACAGTGCCCGACAGCCTGACAGCGCTGACAGCACTTTCTCCGACAGCCTGACAGCACGTATCTGACAGCCTGACAGCAGAGTCTGACAGGCGAGGTGCTCCGTCGCTGTCACGCCCTAACGTGACAGCCTGGCAGCTGCCCGACAGCCCGACAGCACACAGATCACAGTGGCCTGACACAGCACGCTCAGCAGCGCTCTGACTCACAGCCCGACAGCAGCACAGACCGTAACACAGACGTGGAGCCTCTTTCTTGTGCCCCATGAGGGTATAACAAAACCATTGCATGCAAAGACAGTCACACGTACATGCACATGTGACTGTGGTCCATGTCCATGTCCATGTCCATGTCCATCCTGTCCATGTCCATGTCTCCCATGTCCAGGTCCATGTAGTCATGTGTCTCTCTCTCATCCATGCACAACAAAACAAACAGTCTGCACGTCTCGCGCGCGCGTGAACAGGGCTCCAGGCCCCAAATGACGTGTGAGTGTTAGAGTTGTTTGGTATTGCTAAAAATCTCTCTCTCTCTGACTCCATGCACAACCTACACCTACGACCTACCTACCTACCTACCTACCTATAGGCGGGACATACAGACCCCCTAGACGGCAAGGAGCCCGAACCCTGACTGCGAGAGGGCCAAAAGTGAAATGCAACTTGCGGTGCCATCCAAAGCGACTCACATCTCACGCGGCGAGGTCTCTCAAGTCGTCCAGCGCCTCGTCGAACCGCCCGGGGTCAAAATCGCGAACGCACAGGTAGACCTCGGCCGACTCGCGGCGCGAGGCCTTGGGCTTGAGCGTCGACACCTTGCCGAAGCGCCGCGCCGCCTTGACCAGCGCGTGGTGGTCCGCCCCCTGCAGCGCCTTGGCGAGCACGGCGCCGCCCGGCCGCAGCACGCGGCGCGCGAGCGCCAGCACGTCGACCAGGATCGAGACTAGCCTCGCGTGGTCGCAAAACAGAAGGCCCGAGCGCGCTGGCGAGATGTCGGAGAGGACGAGGTCGACGGGCAAGCCTCCGAGCCGGCCGAGCACAGCAGCCTGCGCCGCGGAGCACCCGACCGAGCCGCGCACGACCGTGCAGCCCTCGAGCGGCTCCATCGGCAGCTCGTCGAGTGCCACGACCGCCATGCGATGCCGCAGCACCACCTGCGTCCACGAGCCCGGCGCCGCGCCGAGGTCCAGCGCCACGCCGCCCTCTCGCAGCAGCCGCTTCTTGGCGTCCATCTCGAGCAGCTTGAAGGCCGCGCGTGAGCGGTAGCCGAGCCGCGCCGCCTCGCGCACGTAAGGGTCGCGCTGCTGGCGCTGCCGCCAAGCCGCGCCCGCGTGCAGCAGTCTCCGCAGGCACGGGCGACACGGCTCGGCGGCGGCGCCGCGCAAGAGCGAGGGCCTGATCATCACGGCTGTTCAGTGGAGGCTTAGACTAGGGGACAGGCCGCAATCGATTTCTTCTTCGTGGGATTCCCTCTTTAGAAATTTAGAAAATTAGAAAATCTACCCTAAAAACAAGAAAATCTACCCTTATAAGTCTCTCGTGTCCGCGCCGACGCTCTTGGTTTAACCGTAGAACGTCCCAGCCGAAATCCGCCCGCCACGATCGATCAGTCCACAATCGTCGGCCCGCAGCGACCCGCAGCGATGGATGCCGCCGCCCCCCCGGCCCCTGCGGCTGACGCGCCGATGCACGACCGGCCTCCGTCGGATGGCTCTCCGGCCTCTCCGGCCGCTGACGCGGCCGCCCATGCTGCTGCCGATCCGGTCCCTCTCACGCTCAGCGATATCCGCACAAGCTACGACAACTTCGAGGTCGCCGGCTTTGGCCAGGTGCAGCCACCACCTGCTTGCCTCCATGTTCACGCTTCGCGCCCCTTCCCCCCCTCTGACGCCGCCGTATGACCGTAGGTGAGGGGCACGACTACCCGCCTGGAAGGCGCTCTCATCAGCAAGTCACCCAGGCACCAACTCCTGGGCGTTTACGCTTGACTACGAAACCATGCAGTGGATGCAGCTCGATCAAAACGGCGACGCCAACAGCTGGTCCCTGGGCGAGTTCCTCGCCCAGGATGAGGTGCGAGTCATGATGCTCGACCCAGCGTGCACCAAGTCGCTCACATTCCGTGAGTTCGTCAACGGGCTCTCCAAGTCGACGGCGATCTCGAACTCCGACAACTGGACCGGTGCACCAGCCGCGTAGGACGATGGCTCCCTCGACGACATCCCTTCATCGACGGACGCCTTCACCGCCGCCGGCCCTGGGCCATCCATCGCGGCCTCCGACTGGCTGCCGCAGGTCACACCCTATCTATCTTCCTTAGGCACGGAGCCCTACTTTGGCAAAAACCAAAAGGCAAATTGCCCCACTTTGGATCCTGCGTCTCTCACTGCCCGAACAACAGAGGCGGGTACCGCCGCAGGTCCCCCACTAGTTGTAGTTCGGGAAAAGTGAAATGAGCCCACGGCTCTACTAGTGTAGCCAAACGTCAGATCGACTGGACGAGTACAGGACGGACCGACTGGATGGATCGGACCTGGACTCGCGCGACAGCTTCTGGCTCAGCTCTTCTCGCATTCTTCTATGGCAACCAAAACGATCACGTATCTTCAGGCCGAGGGCGACGCCAATGAGCGCTTCGCGGCACGCGGCGCGCACAACCTGCTCCTCGAAGGCGAGGCACAGCGCCAGGCGTTCCTGGGATCCATCGCCGGTGTCTCGCTGGTGGATGGGATCAAGGAACTGGAGTGGCCGGTTCTCGCGGAGGTGGTCATGCCGTTCGTCACCCTCGCGCCGGACGCGTGGGAATCGGGTTACGGCGCGGTGTACATCGACGAGGACGCATGGTCCCGTTGGGCTGAAGCCATGTCAACGCTGATTGCAGACATGGGCAAAGCCGCATGGACCAAGGCATACGAGGAGATCATGAAGAGGCTGGAGGCAGCGAGTGAGGACATCAAGCAAAAGATGCACCTGCGCCTGGCAGACCTAGTGCCAGTGCAGCCGGAGGTGCACTACGCGGAGGAGGGAAACGCTGCCCAGAGGGCTGCTGCAGCCGCAAAGAACAAGGCTGCGCAGGATCGGGCGTTTTTGAAGGAGCTCAAGCTGGGAGATCTCGCGGGATCTGACGGGCGACTCGCATTCTACGCGCGGGCGGCGACAGCGGTGGGAAGCCACGTGACAGTCTCCTCGCGGGATGCAAAGTCGTTCATGAAGGCGGTGCGGGCCATCCGCAGTGCCGCAGAGTCCAAGATGGGCGAGGACCTCGATTCCGAGGAGGTTGCACTCGCCTTCAAGGGCATGCTGACGGTGGATCCCGTCATGCCGGTCCTAATGAATCTTACCAAGACGGCGGGCGGTCCGGCCGCGCGGATCAACCTTCGGCGCATGGCGTGGGTGTGGAGCGGGGATCGGCCGGTGGGGGAAGCTGAGCTTGCCCCGCTGCTAAAGGAAAACTTCCACGCTGCGCTTGCATGCTTCGACGCGGTCCGGGCTATGGTGGGCTCGGCGGCGGACGGCTCGTCGCTCCCGGCCGACGTCGGGCGCGTGTACTCGTCGGTGTCGACAGTGGCCATGCGCGTCGGAGTGCTCAAGAACGGAGACCATCTTGGGCCCGCATCGCTGAAGGAGTTGGAGCACAAGATGAAGCACTTGCGCGGCACGCTCGAGGGAGGTCGGTACACGGCAAAGTCCATGTCCGAGCGATGCGACGAAGTGGTGTGCATGCTCCATGCCGTGGCCCGCAACGCGGCGATGCACCTTCCCGCGGGCGCGGTTGGGGGCGCCGGGACCGCAACAGAAACCGACAGGCTGGGCGCCAAGCCGGGCGCGTTCCGCGTATGGCTCGCGTGCGCTCTGCTGGCGGCGGGCGCAACGCCGGAGCAGATCATGGCTCTGCTGCGCTGGTCGTCGGAGGAGGCGAGGCGGCTGTACGCGCGCATCGGCGAGCGAGTTCAGATCTCGCTGCTCGACGCCGCGGTCGATGCGAATTTCGAGACGGTGCGCTCGCACACGCTCTTGGCGGCGACCGCAACCGGCGGGGCGGGGTCGAGAGTGGGCGAGGCGAGCGCGGCGGCGGCGCGGGCGGTAGACGAGGCCATGGAGCTCGTCGGACGCGCGCACGCCTTCATCGGAGCGCTGCCTAGCCCGGAGGCGCTGCCGAGCATCGACGATGACAACGACGTCCGGAGGGTGAGCGAGGCCGTGACCGCGCTGAGGTCGGAGGCGGCGAAAGCGGATCGAGCGCTCGAGCTGGACGACGGGGCGGAGGAGCCCGATGACGAGCCAGCGTCACACTAGGACCAGGGGTAGGGCACGGCGCCTGCCTCAGTGCGGCGCTGGTACGACACCAGCGTCACACTAGGATCGGAGGTTGGCATGGTGCCTACCTCAGCGCGGCCTCTTTCGGAAAGCAGCGCAGCTGCCTCTTTCGGAAAGCAGCGTTGCTGCCTCTTTCGGAAAGCAGCGCAGCTGCCTCTTTCGGAAAGCAGCGTTGCTGCCCCTTTCGGAAAGCAGCGCAGCTGCCTCTTTCGGAAAGCAGCGTGGCTGCCTCTTTCGGAAAGCAGCGCAGCGGCCTCTTTCGGAAAGCAGCGTGGCTGCCTCTTTCGGAAAGCAGCACGGCTGCCTCTTTCGGAAAGCAGGACCGATGTGTCAGCACCGCACGAGTACGCGCTCAGGCGCCGAATGTGTTAAGGTGCGACACAGTGAGCCGCAGCCCGGAAGCTGTGTGCCGTGCCCGGGGGTTGGGGACTGACTGAGGGGGGACTCGTCATGATTTCGTGCGGAGCACGAGGTAGTGTAGCTCGAGGAGAGCTATCTACTATTGATGCCATGTGATGGCGTGACGCCGAGGGGCGTGGAATATGGGCCTGTACTGGTGCGCGGAGCGCGACAGGCCCGTAATGGAAAAAGGGGGGCGCTCGCTCGAGGGAGCGAGTCGCAATAATCCCGCGCGAAGGCGCGCGGGCCACGACCCACCCACCCAGTAGGGACATGCAAGGATGCCGGAGCGCGGGAGTCGCGAGGCGTCACGCAAGCACCGGAAGGGATATGCACGCGCCAACGCCCGTCCAGGACGGACGGAGGCGTTAGGACAACGCAACCCTAACCCGTAGCCAAATTGGCACTCGGGCGTGTGCGCGCGTGGACACTACTCCTTGCTGTATGTCCCTACGGCATATTAAGATGCCGATAAATGCCTCAAGAGCCGAGTGGGGGCCGGAAAGCCCAACACTCCCTCGCCAGGAAGCATCGCAACACAAAGAGCTACGTGAAATGAGCCCACGGCTCTACTAGTGTAGCCAAACGTCAGATCGACTGGACGAGTACAGGACGGACCGACTGGATGGATCGGACCTGGACTCGCGCGACAGCTTCTGGCTCAGCTCTTCTCGCATTCTTCTACCCACCACCATCCCCTTATCTCCTCCAATGTCTGAGCAGTCGAAGCCAAGGCAAGCTGCTCAACTTGAGGGGACGAGGCCAGCATTAGCAGTAGTGTTGCTAGCTAGCCGTGGGGGATATGCACGCGCCAACGCCCGTCCAGGACGGACGGAGGCGTTAGGACAACGCAACCCTAACCCGTAGCCAAATTGGCACTCGGGCGTGTGCGCGCGTGGACACTACTCCTTGCTGTATGTCCCTACGGCATATTAAGATGCCGATAAATGCCTCAAGAGCCGAGTGGGGGCCGGAAAGCCCAACACTCCCTCGCCAGGAAGCATCGCAACACAAAGAGCTACTGCGTCCTCGGTTGATGACTGCCGCGCTTCTCGCACTTCGTGCACCAAACCCCACGATGTTGATTTGCCAACAATATACCTAAAACCCCACGATGTCTCGGACGGTGCTCCTCCTCCTCCTCCTCGCCCGCGCTCGCGGGGCGCTCGTCCCGCCACCGCGAGTGGTGATGAAGTTTGGCGGGTCGAGCGTGCGGGACGCCGAGCGGATCGCGGAGGTTGCGTCTCTGGTCCGGGCGCAGATGGTCGAGCACAGCGTGCAGCCTTGCCTCGTATGCTCCGCCATGGGGAAGACGACCAACGGGCTTCTCGCCGCCGCGGACCGTGCGATCGACGAGGGCACGGTCGACCTCTCGACCGTCCGTGCGCTCCACGTCGAGACGCTCGACGCACTCAGCATCTCCGGCACCGATGCGAGCGAGGTCGTGGAGCTCCTCGACAAGTGCGAACGGACGTTGGAGGGCGTCGCGCTGCTGGGTGAGCTCTCGCCGCGCACGCGCGACCTGGTAGTCTCGTATGGCGAACGGTTGAGTGGTCGAGTCGTCGCAGCGACGCTGCGGCGGCAGGGCGTGCGAGCCAAGCAGCTCGAGGCGTGGGACGTGGGCGTCGTGACGACCGACGAGTTTGGCGAGGCGACTCCGCTCGACCAGTCGTGGGAGGGTATCGCGGCGAGCCTCCTGCCGGTGATGGAGGAGGGGACAGTCCCAGTCGTCACCGGCTTCATCGGCAAACCTCGGGGCCGGCGGCTCGCGGGCCACTGGGTCACGTCCCGAACAGCCCTCGTGCGGACTTCGCCTCCATAGGCAAGGACCTGCAGGGACGGGTCACGACTCTCGGGAGAGGAGGGTCCGAGATATCTGAGACATGGCCGGTATAGAGCCCTCGGGAGGGCCTGGCCCCCTCGCCGCCCCGCGCCTCGCGAGCACCTCGTCACAGCCGCCGCTACAACCAGGTCCGACCTGACCGCCTCGCTCCTCGGCGCCGCCGCCGGCTTCGACGAGGTTCAGGTGTGGAAGGACGTGGACGGCATCCTGACGGCAGACACCCGCGCCGACTGCGGGCGGCAGCGTGCACGCGTGCATGACACGTCCACGGCACGTCCACTGTCAGGCGGACCCGCGCATCTGCCCTGCGGCGGCGCCCGTCGCACGAGTCACGTTTGACGAGGCGGCCGAGCTCGCCTACTTCGGAGCACAGGTGCTGCACCCGCTCGCGATGCAGCCGTGTCGCCGCGCCGGCGTGCCGTTCCGGGCAGCAAGCTCTCTGGTGCTCTGCGGGCCGGCGGGAGGGCAGGTCGCTGGACGCGCCCTTGGCACGGCCTCTAGGTCAAAAACTCGTACAACCCGGCGGCGGAGGGGACGCTGATCAGCGCCGACGGGTCGGCTTGCTCCGAGACGCGCCTTGTCTCGGCCATCACCTCGAAGAACGGCGCGCGGCTCCGCGGGGAGGAGCAAGGTCAACTTGGCCTGGACACTTCCCGGACGGGTCCTCGACGTGCTTCGCAGGTGTTCAGCTGGTCGACATCGAGTCGACTCGCATGCTCGGCGCGCGCCGCGCTTCCTCGCGCGCTCTTTCCCCGCCTTTCCCCGAGCCTTCTCGGAGCCTTTCCCGGAGCCTTCTCGCCGCCTCTCCGCAGGCGCGTACGGCTTCCTCGCGCGTGTGTTCGCCGCGTTTGACCGCTGGCGCATCTCGATCGACGTCATCGCCTCGAGTGAGGTCTCTGTCTCGCTCACCCTCAACAAGAACCAGCTCCTCGAGCGGCGCTCCATCAGCGCGCTCGAGCAGTCGCCCGGCGCCGAGCGGTCCGAGGAGCGAGGACTCTCGGAGCTCTCTCGGAGCTCTCTCGGAGCCTTCCTGCAGGCGTCGAGCGGTCCGAGGCGCTCGTCGGGCTGATGGCGGACCTCGAGCAAGTGGCCAACGTGCGCGTCTCGGGCGGCCACTCCATCGTCACCCTCATCGCGAACGTCGGCTGCTCGTCCGCCGTCGTCTCCGCCGTCTGCGCGGCGATGGACCGGCTCGGCATCCCGGTGCAGATGATCTCGCAGGGCGCGTCCAAGGTCAACATCTCGATCGTGGTGCCCGAGGAGCGCGCCGTCGAGGCGGTGCAGGAGCTGCACCGCCACTTTTTCGAGCAGCCCCCGGATTGCGCCGGCGCCAGCTGACAACCTCACAGGCCGCGCTGCCGCAGCCGGCCAGCCGGTCGGGTCTGGGCTCTGGCGGAATCGGGTTGTTGACTCGTTCGCCCGCTCAAAGCATTGGGCGTAGACTACGACCGTGGCGGGTCGCACGGACCTCTTCCAATGTGTATCTCTCACCGGGGGGTTTATTTTAGTTAACATGTAATATCTCACAGCTCACACGAGACAAATCACACTGAGCCCCGCTGGTCTGACAGACTGACAGCAAACCCCGGACAGCGCCTGACAGTGCCCGACAGCCTGACAGCGCTGACAGCACTTTCTCTGACAGTCTGACAGCACGTATCTGACAGCCTGACAGCAGAGCCTGACAGGCGAGGTGACCCGTCGCTGTCAGGCCCTAACGTGACAGCCTGACAGCTGCCTGACAGCCCGACGACAGCACACAGTGGCCTGACACGTGACAGCAGCGCTGACAGCCTGACAGCAGCACAGACCGTACACAGACCCCGTAGAGCCTCTTTCTTGTGCCCCATGAGGGTATAACAAAATTACATGCAAAGACATGTGAGTGTGGTCCATGTCCATGTAGTCATGGGATGGTCATGGGTCTCTCTTTCAACCCTCCCGCCCCACCTCTGCGGACCCCTCTCCAGCACCGGCGGCTGTGCTACTACAAATGAAGCTACCAGCTAGCCTTCTGGGGCCCTACAGTCATATGCCTACGGCGTCTGGGTGGGGATGGCCGCCGCCGTCTGTGCCGCCGCCGCCGCCTGTGCCTCTGCGCCGCCATCTGCGCTCCCAAGGCGGCCGCCGCCGCCGGCGTGATCACGCGCCGTGTAGGAGGAGAGGCTGAGAGTATGTGTAGTAGAGTCCTGCTGGTCTCCTCTTGATAGTGTCATAAGTGTGGCTGGTGTGTGTCAGAGCCTGACAGCACCCCGACAGCACCACCTGACAGCACCTGACAGCAACAGCCCAACGTCTAACAGCAGCAGCAGCCTGACAGCTCTGACAGCTCCGACAGCGTCTGACAGCAACACCCGACAGCTCCGACAGCACCCGACAGCTACAGATCACCTCGCCTGTGTGTCAGACACGCACCCGACAGCACCTGACAGCACTGACAGCACCTGACAGCTAGTCTGACAGAGGCACCTGACAGTGCCTGACAGTGCCCGACAGCCCGACAGATCACCTGACAGCACCTGACAGCCTGACAGCCAGGGCTCAGACAAATCACAAAAAAACAAAAAGTCACACGCAGGCCACGAGCGCCGTTGCCGGGGGCCGCGCAGGTTTTCACCGCGGTCGTTCTCTTACTTCTTTGTGTACGATATATATGATATATAACACCGCTGTGCATGTGCGGTCGGAGCGTAGCGAGAATCGCGCGAATCACAAAAAAGTCCGCTTTGCAAGAATTTTACACGCACAAGCTCGCTTGGCCTTGGGTAAATTCGATCTTGGGAGAGCGTGCACACCACTCACGCCTGTCTAGTGGAGCGACGGGATCGCGCCGGCCGGGGAGCGGAGGAGACAGCACACCCCGGCTACCTGCGCTAGCGGCCGCTGGCGGCCATGAGAAGTCCATTTCAGTCACCCATCAATCACCTGCCCGGCCTCGCAAAGATTGCTCCAAGAGCGCTGGCGAGGGAGGGCATCTCCACGTCTGAAAGGGCAAAACTCGCACCAAACGCGGTGAGGGAGCGCGCCGAGGCCAACGCGCCAGCGCCGCCCTTGTTGCGGCGGGCAGAGGCGGGCAAGCTCCAGGACCCGGCTCGGCGCGCCGCCAGCAACGCCTCCGCCTCGTCGATGGCGCGGATGACGGCGGGCGCGAGGGTCACCCGCGGCAGTTGCTGCCACAGCCCGGGCACGACGAGGTTGAAGTCGTCGATCCGTGCGTTGAGCTCGGCGCACCGCTCCTCAAACTCGGCCAGCGCCACCTCCCATCGATGACACAACACGTCATCCCACTCATCCCACTCGCCCTCTTCTGGCCCCTCGGCACCGGCAGCTTTTGTCGCCGCGGCGGCGTCCGCTGCGGCGCTGCGTACCGCGGTGGCAGCCGCGCGGGCGCTGCGAACCTCAACCTCTCTCGCCGCAGCCGCCGCCCGACGAGCCGCCGCCACGTCGAGCCGCGAGGAGCCACGCGACTCGGCTTGCACCCGCCTCAGACGCGCCTTTGCCCGCCGCGCCACCTCTGCCGCCTCAGCCGCTGCCGCCGCGCCCCTCGCCGCCGCCACCCGCCGCGCCGCCCTCCTCCCTGCCGCCTCGGCAAACGCCGGTGTTGCGCCGGCGGATTCGTCATAATGCTCGTCCACCACTTGGATGTAGGCAATCGCGAGCTGCCTGCGCGAGGCCGCGAGGCCGTGCCGAATCTCCTTCCTCAGCTCGATCCAAGCGGGGGCGCAGCCGGCCTGCTTGAGGATCCGATTGGCGGTAGTCTCGCCAGCAAGCACCTCGAAGACGTTCTCCGATTGCTGCCGCAACGGCTTGCCCGCATTTTCCAGGTCATCAAAGAGGCCCTCGCGCACCGCCCTGTTGATTGCACGCTCGACGTGTGAGCCAGCCTCGTCGCCAAAGGCGGCGTGGCCTCCGCCCTGCCCCGACCGCTCCGCGTGCACAGCGGCCTCGGCGACAGCGTCTTTGGGCAGCAGGTACGAGACGGCCGACTGGAAGGCAGACTCGGCGCGCCGGACCTGGGCGTCCCTCGCTCTCGCGCCGAGCGTGGCCTCTCTGCTCTCGTGCTCAAGGTAGCGGCGGGAGGAGGCGCGCGAGAGAGATGAACAGAGGCGGCGGTGGACAGGCTGCAGCGATTGGAGGCCCCGGCGGTGGCGGACGGGCATAGACCAATCCATGCTGGGACGTACGCACACTCCGCCTGGAGCACTTGAGCACTTGAGCACTTGATAGTGTAGGTATTGTTGGCAAATCAAGACACAGAGCTCACACAGAATCACAGCGGGAGGAAAGCGGCGAGTCGCAATTCCAGGGGTCGTTGTGGCGGGCCACCCTGTCCAGAGAGGCATGGATGCCAATCTGGGGTCTCTCGACCGAGTCTATGAGCCCTGGCCGCCTCCCGATCTTGGTGGTAAGGCCGCAGCCGAACAGGGCGACGGAGATGGCGCGGGAGAGTACGGGTGTTCCAGGGGATCACGACACGCACCGACCCTTCACGAACCGAAAGGCTGCACCCGGGGGAGGCACAGTAATCCGGGCACGTGTTGGGCGCCCCATTCCGTTTAGGGCTAGGTCGGCTCAGGGCCCCGTCCACTTCCCTCCCACTTGGCGCGTGATGATGAGGAGATGCCACCCAGGCCAGCCAGGGCAAGGGCGGAGGGCGAGAGCGGAGAGCGGAGGGCTGGGCGGAGGCAAGGGCGGGCGGAGGGCGAGGATTTTTTTTTGTGTGTGTGTTTCGTTGGCCGAAGCCTCGTTGGCCGAAGCCTCGGCCAACGAGGCTTGATAGGGTCGATTCCGCATGGTACGGGACCCCTCGATAAAGACGACAACAGGCAGGCGCCCAAGGGTGGGCGACGGCTTACACACAATATAAAAGTTTTTTTTTCGCTTCTCGGTCGCGACCATGTCGGTCGCGACCAGTCGCGACCATGTCCTCGAGTGACGAGGAGGAGCAGGCCAACGAGCTGCTCGTGCTGCAGTCCGTGTACGGCGACAATGTCCTAGTCGGCGATAGCGTTACCGACAACGACGGCGCAGCCCTTTCCGCCTTCAGCGTGGATGTTGAGGTGGCTCTTGAAACGCGAGTGAGCCTCCAGGTGGAGCTGGGTGATCACGAGCCACCTGTCTCGGAGGCGTCCAGCAAGGCCGTGGCGGGATTCACCTCTTTCGTGCGCGATCCTCGTGAGCTGGTGAACGCTCAGACCGAGGCAGCCGCCGGCGTGCAGGCAGTCCTGCCAACGCGCTCGAAGAGTGGGCGCTCTCTCGTCGCGACGGCGCGCTTCCTTCCGCCACTCCATCTTGCTTTGGTACTACCGCGCGACTACCCTTCCAGTTCGCCGCCGCGCTTCACTCTTTCTGCACTGTGGCTTGATGTCGAACAGCTCAGCTTGTGTGCGAAGGCACTCGATAAGCTGTGGGAAGACATGGCAGGCAATGGCGTGGTCTTCTCGTGGGTGGAATGGCTGAAGCACGAGGCGATGGCTCTTCTTGGCTTGGATGGCAATGGCTATGACGGCAGCGATCTCGAAGGCGGTGCGCCGTGCCTCACGCTTCGGCCACACGGTGTTAAGAGTGCACCCGCAGCAGAAAATATCGACGGCTGCGGCGGCGGCAGTGGCAGCAATGGCGGCAGCCTGGATGATGTTCGGGTGGTGGCCGAGTGCGAGTCGCCGAACGAGGCGCTCGTGGCGATCCTCCAATACGCCTTCGAGGAGGAGCAGCGTGCCTTTGCACTCGAGGTGCACACGTGCCCGATCTGCATGGATGAGGTCCCTGGCATGGCGTGCGTCGCGGGCGTGGCGGCCGGCTGTGAGCACGCTGTATGCCGGCAGTGCCTCCGCGTGATGATTGAGACAGCCGTCGACTCGGCTACCATCGACGGCATCCGCTGCCCCATGCCCGAGTGCCGTTCTGAGCTGCCAGCGGCGCTCATCGCGCAGCTGGTGCCGTCGGAGACACAGTGCAAATGGGAAGGCTTGCGGAAGGAGCAGCTGCTTGCAGCGCTGCCTGGGCTGTGCTACTGCCCGCGATGCGACCCCGCGTCCGCCCAGTACAGGCACTCGGGGCGACCTCTGCTGAAGGGCACCCTGTGCAAGTTCTGGGAGGCAGGTGCTTGCGCGGCTGGCAGCCGCTGCAAATTCGCCCATGGCGAATCTGAGCTGGTGCTGCCGCCGCAGGCAGTGCCGTGCCTGCCTGTCGACGACTCGGACCTTTGCATTTGCCCCGAGTGCGACTTCAACTTCTGTGCGGCGTGCTACGATCCGTATCACCCGGGGAGCGAGTGCGCGAGCCTAGAGGCCAGGACGGCCTACCTCGCCGCAAGGGCGGCTCGGATGGTGGGACAGGCTGCCTCCTCCTCTTCCCATTCGAGCTCCCGCGCGGCTGTGCACGCGAAGCTAGCCGAGCTCAAAACCCTCGAGGTGATCAAGAGGACGGCCAAGCAGTGCCCGAGCTGCAGGGCTGCCATTGAGCGGACCGAGGGGTGCAACCACATGCAGTGCCGCTTCTGCGCCGCCCACTTTTGCTGGAGCTGCGGCCAGATCATCGGGAGCGCCAATCCGTACGATCACTTTCGCAGCGGCGGCTGCGTCGTCTTTCCGACGGAAGCTCCCCGGCGTGGTGGCGCTGGGCCGCTGCGTCTGACTGCAGCTCAGCGCCGTGAGGATCGGCTCGCCCGCCAGCTGCTCAACCAGCAGCGTGGCGGCCAGAACCTCGAGCGCCTCCAGCACCAGCTCGCGCTGCGTGGGAAGCGCTGCCCGACCTGTGGCGCCGTCAACCACAAGGAGGACAACTCAAACCATATCCGCTGCCACCACTGCCGCGGCAGCTTCTGCTTCCTCTGCCGCGCCGATCTTCGCCGTGGCATGCGCGGCCACTTTACGTCGACGCACCCGCAGCACTCCCCTCTGGATGAAGGAGGTATTGCGGAGGCTCTCGCTGACCTCGATCTCGCCGTGGATGTCATATAACATACAGCGTGTCGTTGTTCGGAGTTCGCGTGGTTGGCGTGGCCAGAGGCCGGGCATGCTGGGTGGTTTTTGGTCAGGCCGTGTATGTGCTGGAATCGGTCATCCCTGTACATCCTCGGTCCACACACCACAGTGTGCCACTCGGTGCGGCGCGGTCGGTTGCGGCTTGGCGCCTGCGTGTTGTCACATGAGACATGCACATACATGCACATGCACATGCACATGCACATGCACACATGGACATGCACATGCACATGCCACATGCACACGCACACATGCACATGCACATGCACATGCTACATATGTGCATGTGCAAAGCTCGAAGCTGCCGCCGCGCGTCTGTGTCAGTCTGTGATGCCACTCCCCAGGGGCTGGACTAGGCGAGGACGCGACCTCTAACAGCGTCAGTGCACATTTGCTACCCGCTATGAGCGCAGTTTCGCAGCGCCCACAGAGCTGAGTTGCATGCACTAATATAAAAAACCATAAACGGCGGCCGTGAGGCGTGAGCGACCCGGGGTCCGGCCCTGCGGCCGGGCGTGGCGTCGGGGGCTCGGGGCGGGCGCCGCACACCGCGCCCGGAGGCGGCGCAGCGGGCGCGCGGTGTGATGTCTCGTGAGTGGATTGCCACAGTGCAACACGCGAGCACAAGCGCTCCACACAACACCAATCACCAAACAGCTCAGCACCGACACGGCGACGGGACATCATCGTCTCCAGTCCGAATCGAGTGTCTCCCTTCTCCGTTCTCCCCTGCGGATTTGCATGCCAAACGATAATCACGCGCGTCACACTTCCTGCGTGGACCGCTCCGCCTTGCTGGACAGCACCGGCGATGCGAACTGTTGGACGCGACGGAGCTGCTCATCGTCGGCGAGCAGCTGCTGAGGCGGCACGTTGTGGACGACGGAAGCAATGATGAGGGAGGAGCTCTCGAGCTTCTCGATTGGGTTGATGCTCTCGGCTACGAGAGTCTCCATCACGCTGTCGGCGAAGACGTGCGTTGCGCCGACGATGACGTGCAGGCTCGCGTCGTCCAGCTGCAGGGCGCCCGAGCGCGTGAGCGCGTCGAGCAGGTCGAAGGCCCTCTGCCGCTCGAGTTGCGGGCTCAACGAGATTACCTTTGGCGGCGCAAGCAGCCCCTGCTGCTTCGTCAACCACCAGCACGAGTGGTATACGTAACATATGTCGTCAACCTTGATGGACGTCGGTCGGATGGCGCCCAGCGGGTCGAGCGTGGTGTACTGCGCCTCGAGCAAGGCGGGCACCCTTGAGAAGTCGAACGCGCTCTCCGCGGTGTCGTCGGCCAGGTTCGTTGCCCGGCGCCTCGGCTCCTCTTGCTGCGCCTTCTTTTCTGCTGACGGAGACTTTGGGGGTTCGGGAGGGGGAGGCGATGGAGGAGGTGGCGACGGAGGAGGCGGACGAGGGGGAGGCGGATATTCCTTGGAGGAACGGGATGCCGCGGCGTCAAAAGCTGCCTGCTCTTCCTTCTTCTCCTCCTCCTTCTCTCGGGGCGGCGGCGGGAGTGGGGGGGGCGGTGAGGGTGTGGGAGGTGAGGGGGGTGGTGGTGAGGCTGGCGGTGGCGAGGGCGGCGGTGGTGAGGGTGGCGGTGGCGAGGGCGGTGGTGGCGAGGGAGACGGCGGCGAGGGCGGTGGTGGCAAGGGAGGCGGTGGCGAGGGCGGTGGTGGCGAGGGAGACGGCGGCGAGGGCGGTGGTGGTGAGGGTGAGGCGCTCCGACTGCGACAACCTGAGGAGAGCGCAGCAGGCTGCTAAACGCGATATCAAAGCGGCTGAGCGGATGGCCGACCAGGCAAATCATGCAGCTCGAGCTGAGTGTGAGTGGCGTATCGGCGAGATGCGGGCCAAGATGCAGGCCGAGCTGCGCGAGCAGCTCGACGCGCTGCAGATTTCGATGGACGGAGGCAGAGGCGAGGCGCGCTGATGCCGAAGAGGCGGAGAGGTCAAGGCTGTACGACAAGATGGAGGGGATTATGCGCACGCGTGAGGGGTTGATAAACGCACTCGCAGAGGCGCAGCGCAAGCGCGAACATAGTGATTGTTAAGAGATATACGTAGCGTTACAGTCGTACGGTCGTCGACCCTCCCACCGTGTGGGCCGCCCGGACCCCGGAGAGCGCTGCGCGTGCAGACAGCGCTGGGCGAGCATTGGAGAGGCCAGCCCCCGGCTTCTGAGCATGTCGCGAGTGCTGAGTCTCTGCCTGCCTGGTAGCTGGGTGCGGTGGGGGACTCCCTGGTGGCTTTTGGTTACAAATTTACTGATTTACGGATTTACGGATCCACCCCCCTCCCTCCCCGTCCCGCGGCCCGGCCGTGAGACGCCGATCCGGGAATCAAGTTGGTGCCGGTGAGTGAGTGCGATTCGGTGTGTGCCAACCGCGACGTCGTGATATCGACCACATATATTGTTATTTTCCTTACCGCTCTCAAAAGTATATTACCTCGCCCCACAGACTCTGGCACAGCGCGTTTACCTTCATCTCTTATGCAATTGATATCGACACCGATGTCGGTGTGCGAATTGACGAGGCCTCTCGCTCGCGTGTCCGCCTCGTTCACGACACGCGCATCGCCAATCGGGCGCTGGAGGGCCGCTCTCGCCAGCCCCCGCGCCAAAGCGGGATCGCACGTGGCTAAATCCCACTTTAACGGCCAAGGCAGCCGGCCGAGCATCGGAGAGGCTGGCCGGGCGAAGCGCGCTCACTTCGCCGCCGCAGCCTTCCCGCCCCCGTCGCCACTCGCCTCGGATCGAGAGCGCGGCGGCCGGCTCCCGTCGCCGCGCCCGCGCCCCTTGCTGCCCCGTCCCTCCCCCCGCCCCTCCGCGCCTCGCCCGCCAGCCCTCCCCGCGCGCGGGCCTATAGGAAGGCTCCGAGAAGCTTCCGAGAAGGCTCCTGTGCCGGCTGCCTCTAGCCCGCGCGATGGCCACCGGCCGGAGCCCCGCCTGGGTAGCGCTCGGTGAAGGTTTTCAGCTCCTCGATCCGCACCGGCTTGCCTGTTCACGGGGCGAGCCTGTGAAGAGACGCCGTCCAGCCCCGCCCTTCCACCGGCTCCGGCATCCGGCTTGCCCTCGAGGGTGAAGATATCGGGCTTCTCTTCGAAGCTCTTGAGGGCGAAGCTCGCGGCGGCCTGCGAAGTGAAGGTGACCATGGCGTTGCCTGCCGGCAAGTCGGGAGGGGAAGGGGGTGAGCAGGGAAGCCGGGGACATCGGAGCCGGCATCTGCGGCTGCCCGGGGTCCCGGCAGCTGATGCCTCTTGACCTCTCCGAACTGCGCGAAGAAGGGGCTCACCTTGGCAGCGTCCTGGATCGCCGAAGGCACCTGCCGGGGGGGAAAAAAAAAGGGGGGGGGGGGGGGGGGTTTCCACCTCCGGGGGGCGGCCACCCCCTCAAAGG
>NW_005201036.1:42761-52467 GCF_000372725.1 Emiliania huxleyi CCMP1516 | reverse complement strand
GGACTCGTTGGCGCGCGCGAAGGTGCCCACCACCATGATGACGATGCCTGCAGCGTAGGGCGAGCGGAGGAGGAGGAGGGGGGGGAGGTCCGCGAGGCGTCTCTGTTTTGCGCCACGAGTACGGCCGATCCGGCACCTTCCGCCGACGACTGCGCGACCAGGTGCTGGATGCACGCGAGGCCTGGCAGAGAAGCCACTCCCTCGGGACCGGTGGGGCGGGGGTGGGGGGGGGGGGGGGGGCCAAGATGGCAACCCCCCCTCCTGGAAACAGGCCCGGGGCGGTGCAACGGGCGGTGCAACAGGCCCGCCCCTCCTTGAAGGCCGAGGGAAACGATCTTTTCGTGAATCAGGGCGGCCCCCAAAATGGGCTCTTCCTTCGACGACGTCTGCGGGGCGCGGGGGAGGGGGTCGATGGGAGTGCCCGCCCCCCAGGGCTGGCGCGGCAGCATTCGCGCCTCGAGGTGCGTCATCACCGAGTCGGCGCCGTAAAACTTGCGGACGAGCTCCGGGTCTTTGTGTATCGCGGCGTAGTACTGTTCGACAAAGTTGTTGGCGATGAAATCTGAGGTCAGCTCGATCTCCACTCCTGTGTCCGCACTCATCTTTTGCTTCAGAAGTATCGCGCCCTCGGAGGAGTTTCGGTGTGCCCTGCGATCAGGCGAGAGGGTAGTACTTTTCACGGACGAGTGACGGGGCGTGTGGTCGCGACTGAGAGGCCGCGGCACTCCGCCGGGTGGATCGCTTTCACGCGGGGGCGCAGCGGCCGGCGGGGTGCTGTGCTGGGTGGCAAGCACTGTGTGAGCGTCGCGCGCTTTCTTTTCCAAATATTCCCCTGGGCTCCCCACCTCCCTCCGCACCTCCCCTTTCTCTGTAGAGAGCGAACCCAGAGCGCGGAGCTCCCTTGGCAGACCCTCTTTACTTTATGGCCCCTTCCGCTTCCCTGCCTGCGAACGCCCCCCCCCCCCCCCCAGGGTCAGGCCTGCAACCTGCCTGCAGCCTGCCTGCGTGCGCAGGGACGAACGACAAGGAGCGTCTGCGAGACTGCGAGGCCCTCGGGGATCGCCGGCATGAAAGACCGGCATCGCGCAAGAGGCGCTGCAGATAGCTTTTCATCAGGTCGGCAATTGGTACCGCCACAGCGGGCAAAAACTTGTTGATTCTGCATCTCTCCAGAGTGGCGCCAACCCGCTCGGATGCGCCTGCCGAGTGCGTGCGGGCGTCCTTGTGAGGGTTGGCGCCATTGCCATGGGCCGCCTATTGGCCGCCAACACGGCAGGCGCGGCCACACTTGCCAGCAGATCGCATCGTGCTCGGCGGCAGCTGAGCGGTGCTAATAATGCTGCAGCTTCCCACTCCCTCGAGTCACCGATGCCGCTATTGACTGCTCTCAACTGGCAGTGGGGCCACGGCGCGCCCTCTGGCGATCTTCCCGGATCCGGCCTTCTTGTCCACGTGCTGGATGGCCGGGGGATCAACATCAACGGCTTCCTCGAGTTTTCCACAAAATCCAACTCGTCGATGCAGGGCCTTCCCGACTCGGGGCGCCGCCTGTGGCAGTGGCTCGGCCGGCCAGACTCGCTGCTGCGCAACGGCGACCGCACCTCGGCTAGCATCATCAACCGCCAGATGCCCGCCATGTATGCGCCGCTAAACGTGGTGAGGCTGACGCGTGCGGGGTACGGCCGACTGCCATTTGTCATCCTCAACACCAACGTGTCGGCGACCCGGCGGCGGATCTCGTGCTGCTACGCCTTCGATGTGGGGAGCACGAAGCTAGGGTGCACCAGGAGGGGCGGCGACGGCAACTGCACGCCCGGGTGCAGCGCGTCGTCCGTCTACATGGAGAGTGAGGCCAAGGGCGCCGGCTGGGACACGTCGGTCTATGGCGGCCCGTTCGACCCGCGGCAGCTGCGGCAGTGTCTCGACGCGATGAAGCCGAGGCTGTGCCGGGAGAGGAGGCGGTACCCTTGGTGCGCCATGGCATACAACGAGGTCATTCTGGACCGCTGGCGCAGCGGCGGCTGGGAGCTCGACACAATGGTTTGGGCTATTGGCGTTGCTCGAGGCGCCTCGGCCGCGTCCGTGGAGCTGGCGCGCGAGGTGCAGGTCGCTGCAGCGCAGCAGAGCGGTCTGCAGGTGCCACTGCTCCTGTACGACAGAAGGAGAGTGGACGCCCCCTTCTCTATGCTGCAGAGCGCCGCCGTGCTTGCCGACGATCGGACGAAGGCTCACCCACGCGCCAACGGAGCCCCAATGGTGTTCTCTCGGTCATCACTTGCGAGCGCGCCGATCCCGTGGGCTCGACGGCGGCGGCCCAATCGCTCTCACTCGACTCCACGGAACGAGCCTTTTCGCGCAGGGCAATGAGATCGTCGTGTGGGCGCGGGCAAGCGTGGCATGGCGCCGCGTGAGGCACTCGGAGTCGATGAGCCGTCCCGCGCCCGCGCGCAAGTCTGCACCACTCGTGGGCGCAATTGTGTTTTTCATGGCGTTGCTTGGATGGACGCGTCGAGGTTGGCGACGCAGTCCTGCGATATGTTTACGGTGGCCGTCTGCCCAGGCGCAAACGTGGGTGTGACTTTTGGCGACCCTCCTCCTGCTCTCGATCTCTCCCCACCTCAGCTTGTATGTGCGACTGTGTGTACTGTGACGCGCGTGTACCCTGTGTCTGTGATGGGCGCCCAAATAGGTGTAGTCGCTCTGTGCCCCTCGCCCCTCCCCCCCGCCCGAGCGGATCGAGCTGGGGGGGCATGTTCTCCGCGTGTGTGGGCTGTGGCCGATTTTCGCTTTGTGCGCGCCCGGTATGTGGTCTTGTGATGGGCTTGCGTTTGTATCATAATCTACTCTGTAACTATCGGTGAGCAGCGAGACACCCTCGGCCTCGCGACCGAGACGCGAGAGACCGAACTCTCGAGATAGTGGAGCTCTGTCCTCTCTATCCGCCCCCCGGGCGGCGCTGGGGAGGGCCTGGGGGTGACGGGGTGCTGGGGGTGTCAGGAGGCTGTCACGTGTGCGACGGTGTATCATTCTCAATGATCCACCGTCGCAAAACTGCATTCCTGGGTCGTGCGGAGATGCATCCGGTTTGGGTACCGGCGGATAGCAGGTGAACGCTAAGGTGGGTTTCGAACCAGTGACAACGCCCGTCTGGGTTTTTTGCGCCGAGTCGAACTGCTGCGGGATTCGAACTCGAGACCCAATGCAGTTTGGATATGCAACGGTGGCATAAAGTGAATGATACACCGTCGCAACGTGTCAGGACCTGCGCCACATGGTGAAGTCCTGACTCCTGGTGTGACGCGGCCTGACGGTGACGCTCGGAGTCGGCGCCGCTCTCTGGCCTCTGACACTCTGTGCTGTCCTCTGGCCGCGAGGTTTATTTCTTTTTTATGGATTCTGTGCACAGCAGCACCACGAGAACCACAAGCAACGACGTAACGCTTTTGTGCGAAAGCGCCGTGAACAGGACAAGAGCACCCGACGACCGCGCATGTCGCATGTGCGGCCAAGGCTGCCAATGAAGGCGGGGAGTCTGCGCTTCGCGCGCTCCTTCCCCGCGCACGGTGTTGTCGACAAGCCAAGCTATTGGACGCCCGAGAGCCAGGCCATCTCGTCGTCGGCGCGGTAGAAGACGGAGCAGCAGTGGGGCGCCGCCCTCGCCACCCAGAGCGACTCGTCCAGGTAGGTTGTGCTCAGCCGGAGCCGGTCATACTGCTCGCCCTCCACCAGAGCGAACTCGGGCGAGAGCTGTGCGTGCAGCGCCTCGACCAGCGCGTCGATCGAGCACCCGAGGTCGTTGGTCTTGAGCGCGAGCCGAGGCGGGCGGGCGGGCCGGAGGGCCAACAGCCTCGCGCCCGTCACGCTGTCCGACTCGAACGCGAACCGCGACTCGACGTCGAGCAGCGCCCCCACCTGCTTCCGCTCTCCATCGAGCAGCTGGAACCAGGCTCGCGAGCGGACCGTGCTGTTGCCGATGCTGAGGGCGGTCTCCGCGCGGGCGATGCCGATCGGAAGCAGCCCGCCCCCCGCGCCGCCGGCGCCGCTGGCCGCGGCGTGCGCGGGAGACATTCCCGGCTCGAGCAAGCCTGCGTTGCGGATTGTCGCGCACAGCGCCCACCGTCCCTGGAGGCCCAGCTGGAGAAAATCCTCAGTCGTGGGCGTCGTGCCTGCCGCCTCGAGCTGACCGATCAGCGCCATGTGCTCCGCGTTGAGCAGGCGCGGCGGACTGTTTGGCTCGAGCGAGCGCAGCAGAGCGCTCCGCGCGGCCAGCCGCGGCGAGGAGGCGGCGCTGGCGGTCGAGACGACCGACAGCGCGGGCGCGGCGAGAAGGGCCAGCATGAGCGTGCAAAAGCGCAGCCTTTCGTGGTGCTGCCGGTTGATAGAAAAATTTTTGTTAGCTTTCAGCTTCTACCCTTATAAGTCTCTCGTGTCGGCGCCGACGCTCTTTTAACGTAGAACGTCCCAGCTGAACACCGCCCGCCGACGATCGATCAGTCCACAATCGTCGGCCCGCAGCGACCCGCAGCGATGGATGCCGCCGCCCCCACGGCCCCTGCGGCCGACGCGCCGATGCACGACCGGCCTCCGTCGGACGGCTCTCCGGCCTCTCCGGCCGCTGCCGCCCGCGCTGCTGCCGATCCGGTCCCTCTCACGCTCAGCAATACCCGCACAACCTACGACAACTTTGAGGTCGTCGGCTTTGGCCAGGTGCAGCCACCACACCTGCTTGCCTCCATGTTCACGCTTCGCGCCCCTCCCCCCCTTCTGACGCCGCCGTATGACCTTAGGTGAGGGGCACGACTACCCGCCTGGAAGGCGCTCTCATCAGCAAGTCAATTGCAAACCGTCCCGGCATGCCGACCTACCTTCAGCAAATGCCGACCTACCATCAGCATGCCGCCCGCACCGAGTGCGTGATCGACGCCTTCGTCGGCGATCTGCCCTGGAAATCTGGCTGCGGGCCTGCGCTCATCGTGCGGACGGTCAACGACGGTCTCCACTACGCTCTCACCCCGGATCGATCCGGTCCCTCTCACGCTCAGCGATATCCGCACAAGCTACGACAACTTTGAGGTCGCCGGCTTTGGCCAGGTGCAGCAACCACCTGCTTGCCTCCATGTTCACGCTTCGCGCCCCTCCCCCCTCTCTGACGCCGCCGTCTGACCTTAGGTGAGGGGCACGACTACCCGCCTGGAAGGCGCTCTCAGCAAGTCACCCAGGCACCAACTCCTGGGCGTTTACGCTTGGCTACGAAACCATGCAGTGGATGCAGCTCGATCAAAACGGCGACGCCAACAGCTGGTCCCTGGGCGAGTTCCTTGCCCAGGATGAGGTGCGAGCCATGATGCTCGACCGAGCGTGCACCAAGTCACTCACATTCCGTGAGTTCGTCAACGGGCCGAACGTCTCCAATTCGACGGCGATCTCGAACTCCAACAACTGGACCGGTGCACCAGCCACGGAGGACGATGGCTCCCTCGACGACATCCCTTCATCGACGGACGCCTTCACCGCCGCCGGCCCTGGGCCATCCAGCGCGGCCTCCGACGGCCTGCACGTGATCGAGCGGGTACAGAAACGGTGGCTGCCACAGCTCACACCCTAATCGATCTGCCTTAGGCACGGAGCCAACTGAGCCATCGCGCATGCCCGCATCGCGTGCGGCTCCGAGGTCTCCCGCCGAGACCGGCTCGGCGCGGCGCGTGGCCGCACGCCGCCGTTGAAAAGGCGATAGGACCGAGGGGAGAGCGCCGGCCACATCGAGCGAGCGCTGACGTGTAAGGTGTCTGTGCTGCTCCGGTGTGTGTGGGATTCTGCCTCCCCCCCATCTGTGCGGCGAGGTGTTTGCGGCGCGATGCCCGATCGTGCGCGATAGCCTCCCTTTGTGCGTGGTGTGTCGGTGTGTCGGGGTCGTCCGGAGCGTGTGGCGGCGTCGTTGCATGCAGCGACTGCTCCACGTGCCACGACTGCTTTGACTGACGTGACTGACTGATGAGACATGAGTGCTGATGGATGATCTCCGACAACCCAAAACAAAAATGCAAATGCGGAGTGCCCACTTTGGCGTGCCGCAGATCCTGCGTCTCTCACTGCCCGAACAACAGAGAGGCGGGTACCGCCGCAGGTCCCACACTAGTGAGAAATAAAAAGAACCCCTCGTCGTCGGCGCCTTGCGGACGGAACGGCGGCCCTCTGCCCCGGACCACCGCCGGCCACGAACCTTTTCTGGGGGATGGAGGACTTGATATTCCTCGACCTCAAGAAGCCGTCAAAGGCGGACCTGCAAAAGGGCCTGTGGGCCTTCATCTCCATCTCGTACTCGCGCGAGCAGGCGGACTCGCACATGCCCGCGATCGGCGAGGTGCATTCGCTGCGCGAGTCGTCGCGCCAGATCTCGCTCAAGGCGCTCTCCGACGCGAACGCCGACGACTCGGTCGGCCTGCTCGCGCGGTACGCGCGGCTGCTCACCTCGATGGGCTCGCGCTTTGGCACCGCTGTCGACGAGGCTCTCCGCCGCACCGAGGCGCAGCTCGCCTTCACGTGGAACGACGCGCTCCGCCCCGAGGCGAAGTGCACGCTCTCCCAGCTCGGCTTTGAGCGCGCCTGTGCCATGTTCAACCTCGCGGCCGCCCTCTCCTACCGAGCCACCATCCAAAACACGGCGGACGCCGACGGCCTGCGCGCCGCCTGCCAGGACTTCCAGCACGCGGCGGGCTGCCTCGACGCCGCCGTCGGCTCCGCGGCGGGCACGCGGTGGGCGACGTACAAGGGCCTCACCCTCGACGTGCGTCCTGCCGCCTTTGAGGGATTCCGCGCGCTCATGCTCGCCCAGGCGCCGCTTCCGGCGGCCCTCTTCGGCGCGGAGCCCGCTCTCTGCTGAACTGCTGAACGCGTCTCGGAGCCCCGGCTGCAGGCGCAGCGGTGCTTCTTTGAGCGGGCGTCTCGCGACGCGATGAAGGGCGCGGTGGTCGCGAAGCTGGCGGCGCAGGCGTACACCTTCTGCAAGGAGGCGGCCTTGCGTTGCTATGCGTCTCAGTCTCGCTCCTCGGGCACCGCAGGTGGGACTCTTCTACAAGGAGGGGGCCGGCCCCCACAACGCCAGAGCGAGACCCGACACGCCCGCGGCAAACCCCGGAGCACCCAGGCGCGACCCCCCTCCTCCCCCCACCCGGGCGTAACACGCCCCCCCCCCCCCTCCCCCCTCCCCCCTCCCCCCCCTTTCCCTTCTTCCCCGCCCCTTCCTGCAGGCGCTGCGTGACGCGTGCGAGCGCGAGGGCCCCGGCGGGGACGCGGTGCAACCAGCAGGGCGTCGCCGGCGGGAGGAGGGGAGCGGGCAGCGTCTCTTGACGCGTGCGGGTGTGGGCAGGTGGAGGGGCCCGCCAAGAAGAAGAAGGCCAACCCGTACTTCCAGGACCCAAAGGCAAACATGACTCGCGACGAGCGAGAGCGGTACCAGGCCGAGACGGCGGACAAGGTCGCGCCGCCGCTGCTCCTCTCCCTCATCGCGCAGGCGGAGGCGCAGGCGACGCTCTTCGAGTCGTGGGCCCAGTTCCGCGCACCCTCGGACCGCGAGGACGCCTCCAGGACACGCCCATGACATGTCGCGACATGCGCGCAAGGTTCCACGCCGCCTCGGAGCACGAAGACGCGTACGAGTACGGATCGCAGGCGAGAGCCACTTGCTGGACACTTGCTAGACACTTGCTAGACACTTCCTAGACACTTCCTAGAGACTGGCCCTGGCCCTGACCCCTGACTCCGGCCGCCTGCGGCTGCGCGGCTCGCAGGTGGCGCGGCTGCGGCGCGCTTCGGAGCTCGTCGGCGAGGCGGCCGCCAAGGCGGCGGGCGTGCCGGGCGGCGAGGCGTGCGCTCTGGCGATGAACACGGCGGCGAACAGCATTCGCGAGGCCGAGGCGGTGGCGGAGAAGCACAACGCCACTGTCTACATTGAGAGGGTGCCGCCGTTCTCGTCGCTGCCGACGATCGAGCCGAAGGCGATTGTCCGGCCGACGCTGCCATCGGAGCTGGCCCCTCCGGCGCCGAGATTAGCCGAGATGTGGCCGAGATGTGGCCGAGATGTAACCCTCGGAGCCGGCCCCCTCCGGCGCCGCCGCCCAGAGGAGGGTGGTCCACGACACCGCCCCGCAGGCGCCGCCGCCGCCCGAGGAGGACGACGACGGGCGCGACTCTGCCCTCGACTCGGGCTTCGACCCGTTCGCTTCGCTCGTCCCGCTGACGGCGCTAACAAGGACAGCGCGTCGCGGCCTGCTTCCGAGAGTGTCTCCTGAGTCCCGAGACGGAGCCCGCCAGGTGCTCGAGGACGCCTCTGTCTACTACGCCTCGCGAGACGACGTGTTGCGGCAGCGCAGCGGCGAGGGCGAGCCGGGCGGTGCGAGCGGGCTTGCCGCGATCCTCCGGCGATGTGTTCGAGTAGGCAGCTCGGCGACGAGGTGGAGTCGCTCGACTCGACCGCTGAGGCGGAGATAGCGCGAGATGTAGCCGAGACGTGGCCGAGATCTAGTCGAGGCGTGGAGGTGCGGCCGAGGTGCGGCCGAGGTCGGAGCCGGTCGAATAGGGCGGGTGAGGCGGCGAGGGCTTGCTGCTGAGGAGGGTGCGACCACGACACCGCCCCGTCGGAACCCCCTCGCAGGCGGAGCTCTTTGCGATGGGGCTGCCGCACGCGCTCGCCGCCTGCGACGACGACGCGAAGCTTCCGGCGGCGCTGAGCGAGGCGGTGGCAAGGGTGCACGGCTCTGGCGGCGCGGCGGCGCTGGGCGAGATGCTCGCTAACGTCAAGCAGAAGACAAAGGCCCCCCCTTTGCTCACCAGGCCGGCGCTTCTTGAAGCCCCGCCGGAGGCTTGCTCGAGCCGTGCCCGTAGGACCTCGACTCACTCGCCATGTCGATCGACGCTCTCCTCGAGGTCGAGGAGGGCGCCGACGCGCAGCTTCACCAGCAGCACGGGGAGCGGTGGGCGTGCGTCCGCTCCTCGGCCCTTCGCCGCCGACGCACGCGGTTGTAGCTGTGAACAGCGCCTCTTCACGCGTTCGAAGCGTGAGCAGGCTCTCACCGCCGATGCGCGGCGCGAGCTGGCGCAGACGCGAGAGGAGATCGCGCAGGCGGAGGCTGCGAACGAGGCGCTCTCGACGCACCACGCCGACCACGAGGATTGCCTCTCGCTGCTCGACCTCGACGCGGGGGCGCTGGCCGGGAGGGTGCCGCAGGCGGAGGAGGGGTCGCGCCTCGCCGACCTCGAGTGCGTCGGCGACATCCGCACCCTCCTCGCCTCCCTCTCCTCCTGCTCCGAGACTCGCACCGCCGCCATCGCCGAGGCTCGCGCGCTCGCGGAGCGGGACGACATCACGGCGCGCGAGATCTAGCGGAGATCTAGCTGAGATTTGGCGGGACGCTCTCACCGGCCTCCACGGCGGGCACGTCCACGACACGTCCACACGACACGTCCACGACACGTCCACGACACGTCCACGACACGTCCACGACACACGCCACGACACGTCCACGACACACGCCCACGTCACGACCACGACACGCCCACGACACGCCCACGACTCGCCCCGCAGGCCCAGCTCGTGTACCGTGGCGAGGCGGCCGGCGGCTCCAACGAGCCCATCTTCGAGCGCGCGCTCAGCCGGTACGAAAAGTTCCGCGAGCGCGTGAGCCAGGCGGCGCAGCCGCAGCAGGAGGGG
>NW_005201036.1:40635-41984 GCF_000372725.1 Emiliania huxleyi CCMP1516 | reverse complement strand
GCCCCTCCATCACGACGGCGGAGGGCGAGGTCAGCACGGATTTCAGCGCCTCCGCGGCCTCGCCCATCCGCCGCGCCATCTCCGACTTGAGCGCCACGTCCACCTCCTCTATCCTGCCCGCCTCGTCCGACCCTGGCGCCGCCTGCGCCTTGGCCTCCTCGAGACGCTGCATGAAGCCGTAGTCAAAGAGCGCGTAGTTCTTGGCGACCTCGTCCGCCACCTTGTTCTCCGTCTCCATCAGCGTCCGAAACATGATCCTGTACGTCTCCTCCGAGTCGATCCGCTGCTCCGGCGCATCGGCCGGCCCGGCACGCCGAACCTCTGACGAGGGCTCGTTGGGGTCGATGATGTTGGCAACGGGAGCCACCGCGCGGCGGAGGGTGGTGGACTGGAGCCCACTGCTCCGGGCGAGGCAAGGAGGCTGGTACCCCGCGACTGCGCTGGCGAGGGCGGCGAGCATTTGCAGAGATCGAAGTGGAAAAAAGAATTCCAGGAGCCGCCAACATTAAAGTGTCAGAAACGAGAGTGGACCTGAGCAACGATATGACTTGGCGGCAAATGATCGGAGTGGGTGTCAGAAGAGTCGTCGTCCTTTGCGCGAGGAGAGCTTGATAAACTCGACAGGACCATCGGGTCCTTCAGCCACCAAAGCGAGATCACCCGAGAGCAGCTGAGTCTGCCTCTGGCCTCGCCTCCCTCTCCTCCAGGCATTCGTGGCATCCTATGGGTCGTCCAGAGTATCGACCTCTGGCTTGTCAGCCGGTCACTTGATGACACCATGAAGTACAGCGATCGCCACCTCGCTGGCCTCTCCGCAGGCCCCCCCGACCGCGTCGAACTCATCGGCGCGGGCTCTCTCGGCTACGGGACCGGCCCCAGCTTCGGCTGAGGGCTAACAAGCTGCCGAGCCCAAATCTCTGTGCACTTCGAGCACTTGGAGTGCAGTGAGCGTCGTGAAATTTCTTGTTGGTCTTCAAAAATCTCTCTCTAAACTCGAGGCACGAGGGAGGGGCCAAACAAAATATGCCGCGAGGAGGGCAGAGCTGCGCCGAGAGGCGGGAGAAGCCCCGAGAGCAAGGGATCGGCAGGCGGCGCGGCGGCGTCGCAGAACGAGGCAGAGGAGAGCGACGTGACAGAGGAGGAAGCGACCGGAGGGAGAACGACGAGAGTGGGACGCCCGCGGGGTGGCCATGAAGGTTGCAGCGAGAATCGGCGAGGGACTGCGAAGGGAGAATTGGAAAGAAGCCCAACCCCCCAAGGGTGGGGCGACCAACTAAAAACCTCCCTTTCCTTCCAGGAAAAATCCCTTGTGTGGGAGGGGGGGCCTGCACCTACCTCCCATTCCCTTT
>NW_005201036.1:23693-34150 GCF_000372725.1 Emiliania huxleyi CCMP1516 | reverse complement strand
GCAACTATTCTAAACAGCGCCTTCAGAACCGACGTTCGAAGACGCTTTCCCGATCGCTGTCCGAAGACGCGTCGTCGGGACGGGAGTCGCTGGCCGGCAGGTCCTCGACCGCCGGCTCCTCCTCGACCGCGGGCTCCTCTGGCGTGGGCACGTCCTGCAACGTTTCTGGAACGACAGCGAGAAGCGCCTCCGCGCCCGCCTGCCGCCGCTTGCACTTGCCCAACTCCTTGTCCACGCCGCTCGCGTGCGTCTCGAGCCGCTTGCCGTACACGACCGCCTGCTCGAGTCGCGCGCCCGCCAGCTCGCCGCGTAGGTCCCACACAAGGTACGCCAGCGCAGCCTTCTTCAGGTTCTTTATCTGGAGAGCCATCAGCGCGCCGCGCCGCTGCGACGAAAAGAGCGTGTTTACGGCAGCTTTCGCGGCGATGATGATGCCGTTGGTGACCTCGCCGACGATGCTGACCTCGTTGGAGGGTGCGGGGACGGGATGGTTGCCGAGGAGCATGGTCTCGAGGCGATTTAAGAGCGCGGTGGGCTCCAAGGCGAGCTGCGCCGAACTGGAGCGAGTCGGCCGCGCCCGAATTGCTGGCGCCGCATCGGCGCCGGTCGAGTCCGACACGACCGCGGTCTTCTCCACCGGCTCGAGGTTCGCCATCCGCGGCGCTGCACCGCGGATTCGAACGGCTGCTCGCTCCTGCTCGGCGGCTGGCCTGTCAGCACGGCGCTTCGAGAGGGCGGTCGCCGTCGGTGCACGTTGACTATCATGGCGAGCGAGCAGCCCCGCAGTGAGTGGATGCAGCCCACCGGAGGTACTGTCTGAGGTGGGGCCCGGCGCGTGAGGCTCGTCGGCGTCCGCCATCACCGCCTGCGGCCACTGCAGAGTCGGCCAAACGAGGCTTGATTTTTGGCCATTTTGGCACGGACCCTTGCGGACTCTTCACAGCTGGGTCCCGGTGCACCCGGAGGATGGCTGAGAAAGATCCAGCACAGCCATTTTGGGTGTTACATTCCGAGGTTAGCCTTGCCCTGTGGTTGTGGTTGTGCCCGTCGCGCCCGGCGGCGTGCATATCGGCTCTGTCAGGCTTGCAGCTTGCAGCCCCAGCCGTGAGACTGTGCTTCCTGAAGGAGCTTGTGGAAGAACCACTTCTTCTGCCTCCTATGCCGGAGCGCATCATCATCGACACCGACATGTCCATCGACGTGGACGATGTGGGAGCGCTCTGCCTAGCGCACGCTCTCCAGGACCGCAACAAGGCGGAGATCTTGGCGGTTACGCACAATACCGGCCTCGAGCAGGGCGTCGGCGCTGTGTCGGTGATCAACCACTACTTTGGCCGTGATGACATTCCAATCGGAGCTTACCGCGGTCCTGTGGGCTGACCTGCGGACACGCCAGCCAACCCTCCGATCGAGTGGACCAACAGCGGGAAAGGATGGTATGTCGCGGACCTGGTGGCTCGCTTCCATTCTCCCATCCGAGACTCGTCGCAGGTGCCAGACGCGCTCACTGTCTTGCGACAAGCGCTCTTCAACGCGCCGGGCCATCGCACAGTGACGATTGTTGCCATCGGCCACGCGCTCAACGTCCTCGCCCTCCTAAAATCGCCAGGCGGCTTGGACTTGGTCAAGCGCAAAGTCTGGGGGGCACCTACTGGGACCGGCACCCGCACGTCGAGTGGAACTGCGGCGCGTACAGCAAGCTCTCGCAGCTCACCTCGGACGCTCTCAGCCGCTGGCCGGTGGAGGTGCCTGCCGTGTTCGTGAGCTTCGACATCGGCTTCTGGGTGCGGGTCGGCGGCGTGCTCAAGACCGGAGCTCCCGTAAACAGCCCTTGCCGACAGGCCTTTGTCGACTTTTGCGGCGTCGTCGATGATTGGGCGATAAGGGTACGCCTTGGCATTCCTCGGTGGCGGCAGGAGGTGGAGCAGGCCGAGCGGCTCGAGGAACATGACCACGTCGAGGACGAGCGGCCCGATTGGGAAGCCGGCGCACAGGAAGAGCGTCGTGGCGAGAGAGACGGAGGTGTACGTCTTGTCGCCGCTTTCGCACTTGCAGCCGATGCCGAACTGGGCGTGCAGCCAGAAGGTGACACCGAGCCACACAGCGACGTACTGCTGGGCGATGAAGATCACTGTAAGGGTGCCCCAGATGGGGTGGTTCGTCTCAAACAGCTGGATCGCGAGGACGACGTCGAAGCCGAGGTCCGCGTAGAAGAGGAACGCGCCGAAGACGCCGGGTAGGATGACCGTCATCCCGTGGTGCATTGCAGGGCAGGCGGTCTTGAAGAGCTGCATCGCCTGCTTCCGTTGCTCGTTCAAGGAGTTGCAGCACCCCGCCGCGGCCCCACCACCGACGGCGGCGGCGGCGGCGCCAACGACCTCGGGCGCCACCTCCGCCGCGTTGAGTGCCGCGTCGCCGAGCTCGACGTACTCCGCCATCTTTCTCGGGATTTCGACCAAACTCGGAAACTTGCGTGCCGCGCCGGGGGCATAGTAATTGATGGCGAACGCAATCCGGCCGCCCCCTGACCCGCGCTGTATTGGCAATGCCCCGACAACTATATTGATACACAGGCAAACTTTCGAAACGAAACGAAACGATACCAGAACGACGCCCTCGCCCCTTCCCACGCATACGTTTTAGTTGCGTGGTGCGTCGTTTTCCCGTCGCACACACGCCTGAGGATAGTGTGTTGAAAGCAGCCAATGCGCGCTGGGCCACACTCGCGCCACTCCGCACTCGGGTCGGCCCAAGCGCGGCGCGCGCCCCCCCCTGAAGAAGGAAGATGAAAAGAGACACTCTACTTTCATGGGCGTATTCTTTTGCGCTCTCCCCCCTATGCCCTGCCCTATGCATGCAGTTTAGACTCTCCCCCGATGGCGATGCACTTGTTTGCGAGCTCGTCGCACTTGCGCCACAGCTCGGCCCGCGCGCGCCCGTCCTTTGCAAACTTGCACGGGTGGCGCTTCTTGTCGACATGGTAGGTGCCGCTCTCTGGCGGGGGCGTGTCGAGGGCGAGCTTGAGCGGCGTCTGCGCGGCCATCTCGGCGCGGTCGGGGCCCGTGGCAATGCCAAGGATGGTCAGGAGCTCCGAGGTGACAACGCCCGGATGGCACGCGCTGACGCTCACGCCGGCGTCGCGGAAGCCGTGCGTGGGCGCCTCGGCCGCGAGCATGCGGACGGCCTGCTTGCACGCCGAGTAGACGGCGATGGGATGGTACGGCCGCAGCGTGCGGCTCTGCAGATCGTCGAGCTTGAGGCCGTTGGCGAGCTGCGACGCGACGAGGACGACACGCGCACCGCGCGAGAAGGCCGGGAGCAGCTCGCGCATCAGCACGAAGCCGCCGAGCACATTCGTCGCAAACTGCAGCTCGAGGCCGTCCTCTGCATCCACGGATGCGCTCGTCTGCGGAGGCAGGCCGTCGGAGCAGGCAGCCGCTGCGGCGCCTCCTGCTGCACCCGCATCGTCTTCGAAGCGGCGGCCGAGGCAATCCACTCGCACGCGGGTCTTCGAGGCGACGGCGGCGCAGTTGATCAGCACGTCGACGCGTGGGAAGTCCCGACGAATCCGCGCGCAGCACGCCGCGACCGATGCGGGCACCGCGAGATCGGCCACGAGGACCTCCACGTCGATCGCCTGCTGCGCCTCGCCGCGCGCCGCTGCACCGCCCGCGCCGCTGCTGCTCACGTTGTGTCGTGTCGTGTCGAGTGCGGCGCACCGCTCGCTCTCATCCTGCACGATGAGCACAAGACGAGAGACGAGGGCCACCTTGAGGTGCGCCTTGAGGATGCCACGCGCAATCGCGCCGCCAATCTCGCCCGTGGCGCCGGTGAGCACGAGCACCTTCTCGCCACGTGGCACACCAGACGCCGTGAGGGCGCGGGACGGCAACACCAGCTCGAAGCTGGTGCGGCCAGCGACCGCACCGCGCAGCAGTTGCTCGGCGGCGTCGCCCATACGCTCGTTGCGCCAGAGGTCGCACGCCCTCAGCGCACCAGCATTGGCCGCGAGCCCGGAGGCCAACGCAGTGCCGCCGTCGGCGCCGATGCCGCAACCCTCCAGGCCGATCGTCTCGAGAGCCCTGTTCGTCTTGAGGCCCTCGCCGATCGCGCGCGCGCCCTGATCGCCAATCTGATTCTGTGCGAGCAAGAGCGCCTTCAGGCTCCATGCCGACATTAGCGCGTCGCCCAGCGCGATGGCGCCGTCCGCGCCGATGCTGCAATCCTCCAGGCTGAGCGTAACGAGAGCCCTGTGCGTCCGGATACCGTCGGCAATCCTGATCGCGCCGATGTCGCCGATCTTATTCTGCGCAAGCACGAGCGTCTTCAGGCCTGCAGCCGCTTTGAGCAACCCGCCCAGTGCCACGCCCTCGGTCGGTCCGAGGCCTCGATTCTCCAGCTCGAGCGCGGTGGTCCTGCCCATGCGCAGCTCCATCGCCGGCACCGGTCCGAGGTGCTCGAGCGATGAGCATGCGAGCACGGCCTCGGCAAGCTTGGTCGCGCCGTCGTGGTCAATGTTGACCCTGTCGTACGTGCCCGTCACCGTGAGCCGCCTCAGGGGCACGGCGGCGCCGCCAAGCTGATGGCGTCGGCGCAGCTCGTCGCCGAGGAGTGTGCCACCCTCCGACCCCAGGCTGTTCTTGGAGAGGTCGAGGGCGGTGAGGGCCGCGAAGCGCGGGAGGACGGACGCAAGACGGCGCATCTTCGAGCCGGCCGCCGCCGCGTCCCCCCAGCTCACGTCACTGAAGTGGAGCTTCTTCGCGGCGGGCACGGCGCCGTCAAAGAAGCTCGAGTAGATGGTCTTGACCACGTCGCTGTCGGCGCCGGAGGTGAAGAGCTTGGTCTCGAGCGCCACGCAGAAGTCGTCCGGCGTCATCGGCGGGTCACGCGTGGCGGCGCACACGCTGTCGAGCTTGGTCTCCGGCACCCACCCGCCGCCATACGTGAAGACGTCGGGCGTCGTGCGGCCGAGCTTGGCCTGGCCGAGGTCGAGTCGCCGATTGCCCATCTTGAGCGCGCCGGTCATGGCGAATTCGACGAAGCACCATCCCGAGTCCTCGTACGTCTCCGCGAGCGGCGGGTGACTCTCCCGCATCGTCTTCGCAAAGCCGTCCGGCAGCTCCGTCTGCATCCACACGACGCTGAACGAGTGGCCGTACCACACGGGCAGCGCGGCCAGGCCCGCCTTGAAGAGCGGGACCTCGTCCGGCGTGCGCTCCACGAGCGGCCCGCCCTCCACGGTCGGCGGGCCCTTTTGCACGAGCGAGCCAAAGTCCCAAAAGAGCGCAAAATCCGGCACGCCGAGGCCCGCGGCCTGGAAGAGGGCAACGAGTGGAGAGCCCCACTCATCATCCTTCTTCAGGTAGAGGCTCGCGGCCTTCGCGACGCGCTCCAGGTGATGTCCGTCAGGGTCGGGATGCGGCTGAGTCAACCACCGATAGGAGAGCGCTACAAAGAGCAGGCCCCAGCCAATCTCGCCGTGCACAAGGTGCTGGTGGACGCCAACCTTCTCGACGAGCTTGCGCAACTCCGAGGCCGTCCAGAAGGCCTCCTTCGGTAAATCCTGCCGGCGCGCCAGTTTTCCACCGTCCTGGTGCAGCTTGACGATGTAGCTGCCCTTTAGCGGCCAGACGGCGCCGCTCTCGACTGAGTCGAGGAGCGCGTCGGGCGAAAAGTATGGCTGATGCGCCGAAGCAAGGGAGGCCGACTCGGTCATGGCGCCGTCGTTTGCAAGTGCCACGCTCACGTTGGGAGACTGGCTGCTGGCGCTGCAGCCCATGACAGCACGGCGGTGCGCCGTCGAGGTGCACCCACTGCGGGCTCGACTCGAAGGTGATGGCGCGGTTGCGGAAGGCGGGGTGGGACAGCTCGGCCACAACCAGGCCGAGGCCGATGGCCGCCTCCATTGGCGCCCCCACCATCGACCCAGAGACGTCGATCAGCGGCACCAGCTTGCCGAGGTCGACCGGCTTTGGCAGCGCCGCCCGCAGCGCCGCCACCGCCTCGAGCGGCGCACCCTCCCCCGCCGCCTCGGCGACCGCCGCCTCGCGCGCCTCAGCCGCCGCCGCCATCGCCTCCTTGACGCCCTCGCGCATCGCCTCCCACTGCGCGTGCATCAGGTCCGCCTCGAGGGTCGACAGCTCGGTACGGCCGCCGCGCATGCACTTTTGCGCGATCTCGTGCGGATACAGCTGCTTGCCCTTGACGGCCTTGGCGCCCTTCTCGAGGAGGGCCTTGCGCAGGTTGTGCCGCGCCGCAACGCGCTGCTCGTCCTCGGGGTGGCGGTTGCCCGTCTCCTCCTGCGCCGGCGCCAGCTTGCCCTTGAGCGCCTCGTTGAGGAAGGCCTTGCGCGACCGCTGCAGGCAGAGGGACGAGACGCGCGCGAACTCAATCTCCGCCCAGCGGTTGGCCGCCATCAGCACCTCGGTGGTGAGGAGGGCGCGGTTGAGGGAGGCGACGAGCTTGCGGTACTTGCGCGCCGACGCCGCCTCGTTCTTGTTCCCGAAGAGGTGTGTGGAGAGCCGCTTGGCGAGGCCGTCAAAGGCGGAGCCCTCGCGGGGCGCGTACTTGCCCGCCAGGGTGAGGTTCGGGGTGCGCGCCTCCTTCTCGGCCGCCTCGAGCTCGGCCGCGTCCTTGAGCAGCTGGTCGGCGAGGAGCGACAGCGCCTTGTCCTTGACCGCCGCGTCGATCCCAGCGACGCCCTGCATGAGCAGGTAGTCCTTCCAGTAGCCAAAGTGCGGCACGAGGTGGAGCGTCGCCGTCGCAGCCTCGACGGGGAGGGCGGCGAGCATCTTGAAAAAGAGGTCCTTCTCGCCCTTGCCCATACCGCGTGTTGCACGGGTCTGGAAGGCGAGCACCGTCAGGTCGGCGAGCGAGGCGGGCTCGGCGGGCACGGCGGCGGTCAGCGAGGCGAGAGAGTCGTCGGGCAGCGAGCGGACGAGCTTGAAGAAAAGAGCGACGAGCGGGGAGCCGGCGTCGGAGTGCTCGAGCGCACCGTTCTCGCCGGCCGTCTTGGAGTCCATCATCGCAACGAAGGCGGAGACGGAGGAGCAGGGAGTAGTGGACGGCATCGTTGAGCGTGAGTGTGTGTGTGGCACACGTCCTCCTGTCTGCGTCGTGGTCGTGTCCGGAACGGAAGTCTCATACTCGGAGTAACGACTGGACCCGGACAGCGGACGCCGCCACAAGTGTACGGGGCACGGTGCGCGAGGGCTGGATATAAGTCGTGTGCGAGGGAGAGGGTCAGGATGGTCACAGCAAACAAACAATCACACAGCCGCTTGCAAAGCAGCTCGTAACTTGATAGTCTCCGGACTACCATCCTGTTTTGGGCGAAGCTTTTATAAAATGAACTCGGGGGCACGGGACGCGCGCAAACGGGGCACAAACGCCAGGCTACAAAGACGGGGAGGCACGTAGTGACGCAGGGGAGTCTAGGCGACGGCGGCGTCCTCCGACGCCGCGGCGAGCCTGAGCTCGGTCGCAATCTCTTCCGCCGCCGCGAGCTGCAGCGCGACTGACATGCGCTGGGCCTGCAGCGACAGCCACGACCGCGTCGACCAGCTCGCCTCGTCCTCGTGCTGCCGCTTCGAGAGCTTGTTGCGCACCTTGTCCTTCATCTGGTAGAACAGCCGTTTGACCGCGTTGCACCACCCGCCGAAGGTTTCCTGTTTTGGGGGGTTGGTCTAATGGGGTCATGATTCGGGAATGTGGCTCCCGCGATCGAGGTTCGACTCCTCGGCTCCCCTTTTTAGTTGTCAAGTGTATTTTTTTGCTTGGGCCGGGGGCGGGCCTAAACTGATGACGGGGTAGGTATGGTAAGGACTAACGTAAGGTGTCGGGTTTCCCTGAATCCCTCTTATTCACGCGCCGGAATTTCACACCAGAAAAAGAAATTTCCCCGGAAATCACGATGCTCGATGGAAACCCTCCCCACAAAAGTGTGCTTTTTTCTTTTTCTTCCTGTGTACATCAAACCGCTCTTACTTATACACACACGTACGTAGGGAGTACATACACAAAAATCAACACTCGACAGAGTCCAGTCCCCAGGCCCAGCAGCTTAGACGACCTGTGAGAATGTTGCTCGTCCACACACACCCAGCCGCCACAAGCCCGCGGCCCGGCCGCGGCCCTTCCGCTGTGAGCCGAGCGAGGAGTCCTCAGGAGTCGACTACGCTCGCCGCTCGCCCGAGCTAAGGGCTGTGCAGGAGCATCGGCCCCCCAGCCCTGCTGGCCTCCTCCTCCCCTTGCTGCATGCACTGTACGCTCCTCCTCTTGCGACGACGGCACCCGCCTCCGCTCCGACCGCAGCGGTGGCGGCCATCGACGGCGCGGGCAACTCACTCCGATTGCGACCCCTTGTCCGTCTCCTGCGAGTCGAGCCCCTCCTGGGGCGCGCGCATGGACTCGCTGCACTGCGTCTCGTTCAACAAACCCGCTGCCTCATCCTCGCCCACACCACCCGCCTGCGCCGGCGCTGCCCCCGCCGCCCCGGCCTGCGAATAGGCTCCTGCAAACGGGTCGGAGCAGCCGCCCTCCTCGTCGCCCACCAGGTCCGCGGAGCCTACAGCGGTAGCAGCACGCCGTCAGGAACGGGCTGCCGGAGGCGCAGCTCCGCCGCTTGCCGCGCAGCACCGCTCGCGTCGTGCCCACCCGCAGGCATCATGCTGTCCTGAGGCTGCGACTCGGGGTGCAGCGAGTCCGAGCCGCGCGCGGCCGAGGAGGGCGGCCGAGAGGGCGGCGCGAGGTTGGACGAGCGGGCGTGCCCGGCCTCGTAAGAGCTGCTTGAGGCGGCGGCACACGCGGAGACGCCGCCGGCCGCACCGACACGGTCGGGGGGCGTGGACTGCGCGGGGGAGGGGGGGGAGGTCTCACACGGGGAGAGCTTGAGGGGACTTGCTCCAAATCGGGGCGGCGGGCGCGTTGGCGAGGACTTGCTGCATATCGCCCACACCTCAGGCCGCAGCTCGCCCGCATCTCGGCTGCATCTCTGCCGCATCTCGGCTACCTCTCGCCTCGACGAGGACTTGCTCGGCCGGCTCTGCGGCAGGGAAAGAATTACCGCGGTGCTCTGCGGCTGGCGACTCCGCGATGCTGCCCAGCGGCGGCGGCGGGCGAGGGGTGTGTGTCGGGCCGCCCGCTGCCGCTGCCATCATCTGAGTCGCCTCCGCGATGTCCTCCTCCTCCTGCGCGCAGCAAGGGAGGGGTGAAGAGACGACGACACCGCCGGCCGCCTCCTCTGTGCCGCTCGTCCGCCTGGTTCTCCGTCGCCTCCGAGTCGCTGCGCGCGTCTCGCGGGGTCGCCGCCTGGAGGACGGGCGCGGGTGGGGCTGTATGTCGGGCACGGCCGGGGTGAAGGGGCGCGGGTTGAGGGTCGCGGTGCGGGGGAGGAGGAAGCCACGCGGGAGGCGGTGTGTGTGTGGTGGGGGGGGGTGCGGGCGTGTGCGCACCGCCCGCTGCTCTCGCTCTGGCTCTCGCTCCGGGGGCGTCGACTGCTGCTCGAGGCCGCCAGCTGGGGGCGCCGCCGCTCGCGCCGCATCGGCCGAAGCCGCGAGACTGGACTCCGCTCTCGGGGGGGGCTGCGTGGTGCCGACGGGTGGCTGCGTGGTGCCGACGGGAGGCGCCCCCGCAGGCGGCAGCTGCGTCAGCTCGACCATCAGCGACTCGCCGCCGCCGCCGCCGCCGTCGCCGCCGCCGCCGCCGCCGCCGTCCGCAGTGCCGTCGCCAGCGCCGTCGCCAGTGCTAGCCGCCGTCTCATCGTCGTCTCCGCCGCCATCCGCGCGGTCGGTCTCCTCCTCCTGCTCCTCGCGCCGACGCTTGGCGGCGTGCCGCTGCTGCGAGTCCGCGGCGTGCGGCCCGAGGGCGTGCGGCAGCGACTGCGAGGCGGTGCCGGAGGCGGAGGCGCGGCCGGCGGCGGGAGACGGCTCTTGCGGGCCGGCAAGCGACTTCTCGACGTCGGCGATCCGCATCGAGAGCGCCGTCGACGCGGCGTACACCTCGGAGAGCGCCCGCCGCGCCCCGCACTCTCGAGACTCGCGCAGCGCGAGGTCCTGCTCGAGACAGCGCGCGACGTTAACTCGCAGCTACTCAACAGCGACTTCATAGCGGGAGTGCGGCGAGATCCTGCTCGGCGCGCTGGGCGCGGAGGAGCGCCGCAGCCTCTTTGGCCGCCTCGCGCGACTCGGCCTCGCGCGCCGCCGTCAGCTCGGACCGGAGCCGCGCGCTCTCCTCGGACGCTGCCGCCTGGGCGGCGCTCAGCGCCGCCGCCCGCTCCGTGGCGAGCACCTTGAGGGTTGAGCTGGGAGGTGAGGGGAGATGTGGGGAGATGTGGGGAGATGTGGGGAGGTGTTGGGGAGGTGTGACCCGAGCGCCTTGAGGTTCTCGAGCTGGGCAGCGCTCTCGGCCGCCTGGGCGTCGTGCGCCGCCTGCGCGCGCGCCGCGGCCTCGTCGTGCGC
>NW_005201036.1:19642-22849 GCF_000372725.1 Emiliania huxleyi CCMP1516 | reverse complement strand
GCGGACGAGGACGCGCGAGCGCCGCGCGCGCGGGAGGCGCTGGCAGGGATGGGGCCGGCGGGGGCGCGCGGCGGGGCGGGGCGGGGCAGCGGCTCTCCTCGCGCTGCGCCGAGAGCTCTTCCTGCTGCTTTGTTGTCTGCCGCTGCAGCCTCTCGTTGCAGGCCCGCTCCGAGAGCACCTCGTTCGCGAGGAAGGCGCTGTCCTGCGCGCCCGCGCGGCCGCGCTTGGCGGGGCGCGAGGAGTCCGAGTCGGACTCGGCGGCGGATGGCGGGAGCGGCGCGGCGAGCGACGAGAGCCGCGCGAGCGGGTACCGCTGCGCGCGCGAGAAGGTGAGCGTATCTCCCTCGGCGACGTCGACCTCGCCATTCTTGCCGATCAGCTTGCCGTTGATGAAGGTCCCGTTCGACGACGTGTCCACCAGCCGCACGCGGGGAAGCTCGGTGCCCGACTCGGCGCCCACGCAGTGCAGCGTGCAGTGCGCCGAGGAGACGAACGGAACGGGGATGACCACGTTTGCCTGGTGGGTGCGCCCGACAACGATTGCGCTCGCGCCCCTGAGCTCCACGACACGGGGCGTCGCGTCCGCCTCGTCGACGATCTCGAGGGCGCCCCACGACTGGCCCGCCATGTGTTCAGGCGCGTTGCAGTGTGTCTCCGAGAGAGGGCAAAAGGGCCTGCGAGTTGGTGAAGGCCGCCCAGTTGGAGGGAAGCCGGGAAAGAAATTTACCAGACACAGCTCCCTCGCACTGGCTACTGGCTCGCACTGGCACGGGAAAGAAAGAATTCGTGCTGCATGCTCTTGCGGAAGAGGGAGAAGAGCGAGGGGGAAGGGGCATACGCCGCATCGGCGGCGTTCCACTCCGTCCTCTTCACGATCTACTCGAGCTGGCGAGGCACACGCCGGGCGCGAGTAAGGGCTCCAGATGAGGTAAGTCAGAGAGTTGCCGAGAAGGCGGACGAGCTTCGACGGGCGGCGGAGCTGGCCCCTCGAGGGGCCAGCACTTGTGGGGAGCTCCGGAAGCTGCGCCAACACCTGTGCGAGGAGCTGCACTTCTACATGGGGTCGCAGGCCAAGGTGGCGGTGGAGTACTAAAAAGCAAAGGATCGGCAAAGCAAAGTTGGAGTAACGGCGACCGCGTCGCCACAATGCCAGTCGCCTGTCGAGCAGCCTTGGCGGCGCGCATGCGCCGCAGGGTTGACCGACAGCCGCGCGCCTCGAGCCTCTCGCTCCACTCGCGGCACGACGCACCCCGCGCGCCGGTCAGCGCAACAGGAGTATTGCGACATGCTGCACAACGCCAAGGACAGCACTGGGAAGCTGGCGCCAGTCGCCCACCAGCATGTCTCAGCACTGGGTGAGGGAGCATGCTGCGCACGCTGAAGCAGCACGAGGTCAACCACCAATCAGGCCCTCACGCCACCACCACGGCCGCCCTCGAGCACCAGCAGCCGCGCTGCGCAATGCTCAAGCTCAGGAGGCCCCTCTGCTTCTCGCAGCTTTGTGCAGCGCAGTGAGCGAGCAGCGCCGCACCCGGCGGACCCATGGCGTGCCCAGCCAGCCGCGAGGCGGAGGCAGGCCGAGTGAGCGCGAGCTGCGCGGGAGGCCATGCCCCGCGCACCGGCGAGCGGGAGTGGCACGAAAGAGTGCAAGTCGCGCATGCTTTTGCGTAACGGTTTCGTAAGAATCTGCAGGCGAAGCGATTTTTTGGATTTTGGCGGCAGGGCGGTTCAGTTTATCTTGTGATCACGCGCGCGAGCCCCGAGCCTGTGAACCCCATCCCCAGGGCCTCCAGGGCTCGCACCTCAACCTCTCACAGACCAGCGCAAAGCCATAGGACGTATTTTCTTCTCATAACAAGGCTGTGAATAGGCCCCGGAGGCCTCAACCCCCAAACTAAAGGGTTGACGGGGAGTCTCACACGTCAACCAGATGGTTGAGGGGGGCCTCAACCCAAACCCCTCAACCACGGCCTAACAAACAAGCAGCGTCGACCGCACGGCCTACTCGCCCAAGTACTCGCTTTCTTTTATGTCCCACCATGCAGAGCGCATCTCTCTCTCTGTTGTGCGAGGCGTGAACCGCGCCATTCGCTCTCACCTGGCAACCCTGTCTGCACGTCTCGCGCGCGCGTGAACAGGGCTCCAGGCCCCAAATGACGTGTGAGTGTTAGATTTGTTTGGTATTGCTAAAAATCTCTCTCTCGGCCTATGGGCAGAAATAAATAGAAGCCGCGCGGGTTGCACAAGCGCGACAGCGATGAAACGGGCGCCTTCGAGAGCCCGATCGAGAGTGTCCTGCTCTCTGCTGACCTGCTGCCTTACATATTCGCCCACGCGCCTATCGCTAAAAGAAAGAAAGAAAGCAGACTATCGCTGGCCCGGCTAGCCCCCGAATTCTTTTTGTCGCTGCTCTCCTGTTGCTCTCGGCGATGCACCCGGCCGCTCTCTTCGCGGCGTCCTGGCGGCAGAAGCGCTCGTCCTTCGACGCCGGCTACGGGTCCGCGGCCCCAGCCCGCCCCTCCGCCCCTCCGCCCTTCCGCCTCCCCCCGCCCACCGCCGCACCCACCTCCGCAGGGCCGCCCCACCCAAGCGGCGAAAGGTGTTGAACTCCGCGTGGGGCTTTCGGAACATGCTCTCCTCTGGCGGGCTCCTGGATGACAGGGTGAGCTCCTCCCCGCTCGCCTGTCGCGGCGGGCGCCGGCGACGACCTGCCCGCTGCGCGCCCGCAGGAGAACGCCGCCTCGCTCATCAACCTGCGCGGCGGCGCCATGGCCCCCGTCCCCGAGCCGCCGGCCTTCGACTATGACCACGTCTTCCGCTCGCGGCCCGCCCCCGCTCCCGCGTCGCTCGCCGCCGCCGCCGCCGCAACTGCAAGCTGGGGCGAGGCGGTGCCTCGCACCGCCGCGCCGGCCTGCACGCCTCTCGGCGCCCGCTCCCCCGCGGCCCTGCGCGCCAGCGGAGCGGCGGCGGCCGCCTCGCCCGGCTTCACCCCGCTGCCCGCCGGGCTCGCCCGCTCGCCACTCGCCGCCTCACGCCCTTCAGCCGCCGCCACCTCCGCCTCCACCGCCTCCGCCTCTGCCGCCTTTGCCGCCGCGCCCGCCTTTGCGGCGCGGACCGCGGAGCAGCGCGCGGCGCTGGCGGCGGCCGAGCACCGCAAGAGGGTGGACGCGCGCGCGACTGCCGCCGCCAAGGCGCTCGCGCGGCAGC
>NW_005201036.1:17935-19542 GCF_000372725.1 Emiliania huxleyi CCMP1516 | reverse complement strand
GAGATGCGAGGACCGGCGATGGCCCCGATGCGCGGGCAGCGGGGACGAGATATACGGGGATCGAGATATATAGAGAGGGAGATATAGAGTAAGAGAGGGAGATACCGCAGGAAAGAGAACCCGGCCACACCAGGGCTTTCCTCCGTGCTCCGACGAGTCCGACCCACCTGCACTGGCGTTGCTATATAGAGGCGGAGCAGTCTGCTCTAGCCTCACACGCTTGCCGCCCGGCCGCGCTCGCGCTCCTTCGGTGGACTCGGGTCGCTGTGTCGTGTGACGTGTGTGTGTGCGGCGCACACCGCCACGAGACCGTGCCGCGCGAGTTTCGCGAGAGAGGAGTGTTTTGCTCAAGAGAGCACAAGACGGCACGAGTTCGATTTCGAACACGCACGCCCTCGTTCACCGAAAATCGCCTCAGCTACTTAGAGCCCTTCCAGCGCTTGGAGTGTAGACTCTGCGTCAGCCCCGCGGGGAGAAGCGCATCGCAGTCCCACTTCCAGCGCGCCCCGCGCCCCCGAGCCAAGCCCTCCGCGCGCACGCAGATCTCGCGGAGTGTCACGTTGTAAGCGATGCCGGCCGGCGGCCACAGCAGCGTGCGGCGGTAGTGCCAGAGCGCCTTTTGCTTTTGGACGAGCGTCTCCTCGGGGAGGCGGGCGAGGAGCGCAGGCAGGCGCGGCAGCTCGCGCTGGTCCACGCCGAGCAGCGCCATCCCCTCCCAGGGCAGCACGCGATCAAACCACGGCGACACCTCGCTCGAGGCGAGGAGCGGCACGCAGCCCGCCAAGACGGACCAGAGCAGCCGGATCCCCCAGCCGATGCCGAGGGGAGCGAGGCAGACCCGCGCGTCGGCCCAGTCGTCCTCGTAGCTGGGCGAGCGGGCAACCACCTTGAATCCGTCCGCCTTGCGCAGGTGCTTCCACACGAGCTGCCGCACACCCTCCGAGTACGCCTCCCGGCCGAGGTCGTCGTCGGTACGCTGGTCGAAGCCGGGCAAGTGCGAGTCGGGCACGTTGCCCGCAAAGAAGAAGCGGAGCGCGCGCGCCGCCAGCGGCCGCCGGCCGGCGCGCAGCAGCCGCTCCTCGGTCGCGAAGGGCAGCTTGGGAGGGGCGGCGACGTCCTTGCTCGCGACGCCGCACCGCTCGTTCGTCCGCCGGTACCCGCCCGACCTGTTCGCCTTGATGTAGTGCGCCACCGCCACCGAGTGCCGCGTCTCCCTCAGCTGGTTGAGCTCGCAGCCGCCTCCGTCGGCCGTCGACCACCAGAGGTGGTTCGCGCCGCCCGAGGCGGTCCACCACGGGTGGTGGGTCGCCACGTGCCGCTGCGCGTGCGAGTAGTACTCGCGCAGCGCCTCCATGTTCGTCGCGAACGCCGGGACCAGGAAGAGCGCCGCCTCGGCCGGCGAGCGGGCGAGCGAGGGCGCGTCGGCGAGCAGCGCCTCCAGGAAGGCGTGGTGCGTGTTGAAGATTGGGTCGCGGTCCGACGCAAAGGCGCGGCGGCGCAGCACCACCGGCGGCAGGTCGTACACGTACACCGTGGGGCGCCGCCCGCCGTCGCCGCCGCCGCCGCCGCCGCCGCCGCTGCCGCTGCCGCCGCCGCTGCCGCCGCCG
>NW_005201036.1:15051-16817 GCF_000372725.1 Emiliania huxleyi CCMP1516 | reverse complement strand
CAAATGGGTTTGACTGCGGCATGTTCATGTCGCGCACGGCCGAGTATCTCGTGCGCGACGCCGTGCTAGACTTCACGCAGGCGGACATGCCCAACTTGCGCCGCAGGATGGTGTTTGAGCTGAGTCAAAAGGCGCTGACGGACTGAGAGCCGAAAGAAAACCTGCTGGCGTCTGTGTTTTGTGCGTGTATTACACTCTCTGCGCACCGCGGAAAAGGAACCGCACAGACGTGAGACCGGGACTCCGGAGAGAGGGAGTCCAGAGTGTCACACCGGTGAGAGTGACGCAGTGAGAGCGAAGTGCAAGTGGCGTGAGAGACAAGACGACGAAGATCGAAGTCTCTCAAGAGTGCAAGACCGCAAGACGAGTGCCACTGCGGCGTGCGGGTGTGGCATGTGCCGGGTCGACTCTCGCGCCCCGTCTCGGCACTCGGGTCGAGTCTCGATACTCATAGACGGTCATATACTTAAAGCCGTACAGGAGTCACAGGGGAAAAGACACACCCAGACACATGTCAGTGGGTATCTGATAACGACCGCCGGCGCTGGGCCTGGGCGTCGCCGGTGTGAAAAAAGGTCGCTGTCAGTAGTGGGCGGGTAGTGAGTGTTGCACACAGTGGCTGCGGTCATCGGTGTACCGGCTCTGCTCTGTACACACACTACGTATACTATAATGCGAGCAGCTGGCCGACTGCGGCGCCCATCGCCCCGCTGTGACCTGCTCGCTGAGGGCTGCTCGGACGCCTGGGTAAAGACGGCTACGCACTGGCGGATGCATGTTGCGCTTCCTTCCGCTACCACTCGTTGTCAGACGCGTCGCTCTCCACGATGTTATCGAGCGTGCTCATGGGGCGGACATCGGACGGGTCGGCGACGTTTGGTGCGAGGTTGTCGATGTGTGGGCCGGCGAGCACCTCGTCCAGCATTTCGCGTCGATGGTGAAGATTCACGTTGTTGCGCACGCACCACACCCACGCCTGCAAACGCAGGGATTCCGTGAGATCCCGGGCTCCGTGCAAACGTCAGTCGGCTTGAGAGAGTCGCACGTTGCGGTGATCGTGCGTGTCGCATATGAACTCGTACTCGGGCTCGTTCTTCATTTTGATCTTCCATCGCTTTGAAGAGCCTTTGCACGCGCCGACCCACCGGATGTCATCAAAATTGATGAACTTCTCCTTCTCGTCCTCACCTGGCTTGACCACGTGCCTGTTGATCGCCACCGTTCCCAGGCTGCCTAATGGGATGGAAAGGAAGGCTCGGCGAGCGTATAGAAGCGTTCTCGACCTCGTCGTGGCAATCTGCACGGCAGCGCTGGCAGGCGATATGAGCGTCGTGCCACCTGACCCGAGACGGGTCGCAGGCGTCGTACCGAGCGCGTCGAGACCGTGTCCTGATGTGATCTGCACGGGTGAGTCACGTCGGCGTCAAAGGAGCGACGTGCGACCTGTCAGAGCTTGATCTCCGATCTCAGCGGCGTCGAGTCATCTCCGGCGCGCGACAAAGGTACATCCACAGGACGCGCAGAGGCAGCTGCGACCCCAGGGAGATGCACTGCCCGGCACGAGGGCAAGGCTGGGCGTCCTATGTTTGTGCTCCCCCCCGGACCCCTCGCTCTCGGGCACTAACCATCTGACCACTCATCGACGGGGCTTGGCGAGCGGCCGCGCTGCGGGGCAGGGCTGGTGAGGATGGGCTCTGGCCACTCGCCCGTGCGGTTGTAACCGCGCATCAGCCGAACGGAGGCCTCGACCGCCCCTCGCGGCAAGC
>NW_005201036.1:5592-14951 GCF_000372725.1 Emiliania huxleyi CCMP1516 | reverse complement strand
CCTCTCCCGTCGGTCCGTACACCGTACACCGTACACGGTACACCGGCTCATCGTTTGTACACGTGTGTCGTGTGTCGAGGTGTGTGCTGTGTCGCGTGACCTCGCTCGACTTCGAAAGTATATATACTTTTCGACTCGCTACTGCCTACTCGTCTAGAACCAAGAGTTGCTCGACGGTGCAGACTGCCAGATACAGCCGCAAGCCGAGACACCACACAGATCGCACACAATGAAAGGTCATTCATGGAAGGTGGGCCAATCAGAATCACAATTAAACACCCCTAGTCAGACTCTAGACTGCCCCCTCTCCCTGCTCCCTGCTCGCGCCAGAAAAAGCTCTCAGGAGGAGGTGGAGCAGGCGGCGGAGGGGGACGGCATCTCGAAGAGAAAACGGGGGGGCGCTCCTCCGGACAAAGCGCCCAGGCACGCCACCACCGCAACCGCTCGGGGAGAAGGGTGCGGAGGCACCGCGGGGCCGTCGCCGTCGCCGTCTTCACCGCCGGCAGCCAAAAGCAAGCCGAGCCCTGTACCACACCGGGCGGCGCGCACCGGCCGTTACGATCGAGGGGCAGTGTGTGGAGGCGGCGTGATAGGATAGGGAAGGGGAGTAAGCACCTGCCGACGGGCTCTCCGCGCCGGCCGGTGCCCCGCCGGTCGCCTCCTCCGCGGCGTCGGACGCGGCGGCCAAAGGCTCCAGAGGCTCGTGCGTCAGCGTCGCGTGCACAAGCAAAGCGGCGTCGGCCTGGCGCCGCTGGTCGGTTGCGTGGGCCGAGGCCGGATCTGGCTCCCGCCCCTCGAGCGTGCGCGCGAGCAGGCCGAGGTCGAGGCCTGAGGGGAGGGGACGCGTCCCGGACAGGTCACGACGCATCTCGTGCTGCCACCTCTGCCGAGACAGAGTAGCGAGGGGCCGGAGGCGAGCAGCTGGCGAGCGAGCTCGGCGGCTTGGTTCGGGCTCGCGAGCATCTGCTGCGCCGCCGGCGGCCCGCCCAGCTGCCCGCCCAGCTCCTGCTCGCCCGAGCGGCCCGTCGCCCTCTCCCGCTCACTCTCCCGCTGCGCCTCTCGCCGCCGCATCCGCTGCAGCTTGCGCGTGAGCGCGTTCCACCGGTTCTTGATCGCGTTGTCGCTTCTGCCGCGGGAGTGTGAGCGCCGCTCACCTCCCGCGAGATACCGCGAGATCGCCCGAGGTTGATCCAGATCGCCCGAGGTTTATCCGAGATCGCCCGAGGTGTGTCCGAGATCGCCCGAGGTGTGTCCGAGATTGCGCCCGAGAGAGTCTGCCGCTCCTGCCGGGGATCTCCTTGACAATCTGGCACCACCGCGTGCCGTGCCTAATTAATAGTTAATTAATAATCAGGCGATTGATTAATAATATTAATCTGGCACCACCGCGTGCCGTGCCGGGCGACCGCCGCGACGATTGCCTGTGAGTGGGGGAGGCAGACGTCCTCACGCACGCGCCAAGGGCCAGGCAATCCCCGCCGCATCTCCCAGCTCATTCGAATCCTTCCTCTCCCACGCGCACGCGAGCGTGTGCGTGCGAGCGTGTCCGCGTGCGTGCGTGTGCGTGCGCGCGCGTGCATGTGCGTGCATGTGCGTGCATGCGCGTGCGAGCGAGCGAGCGGCGGCAGGCCTTGTCCTCCTCCGCTGTGAACTTCTCCTTCTTCACATCGGGGGTGAGGTGGTTGTGCCAGCGCTCGCGGCACTGCTTGCCGATCCGCCCCGGCAGCGCCTCCGAGATGCGAGACCAGGAGCCCGGGCCGTGCTGTGTGACCTGCGCGCGGCACGGGCAAGGCTCGGCCAGGCAGGAGGTCGAGGCACGGGGCAAGCGAAGGGAGACGGATCGGCGTGTGGCAAGTATGTCGGGCTTGCTGACCGCGGGAGAGAGCGTGTGGGCACGGCACGGGAGAGAGCGCAGGCCAGGGGCGGCGGGGCGGCGCGTGCCAGCCTCAGAAGGAGGGCGTCCTCCTCCTTGCGCCAGGGCCGCTTGGGCGGGTGGTTGCCAACGAGGGGCGGGAGCGCCACAGTGGCACTCGGCAGGGGGGCCGCGGCTGCCCAGGTGGAACTTTGCGCGGCAGCCTCGATAATCGGGCCGGCGGCCCCGAGTGGCGTCGCCACCACGTGCGGCGTGGGCGGGTCGTGCGGGCTCCCGGCCGCGTGCGGAGCGGCGAGCACGGCCAGAGGCAGCTCGAGAGGCAGCTCCACCGCCGCCAAGAGCGGCGCCATCTTCGTGTGCGGCGGGGGGCTTGCTTCGCCTTGATGGCGCCGTCGAAAAGAATTTCAATTCCGAAACGATCTCTCTCGAGGTTCTCGACAAAATAGCGCCCGTGATTGCCTGCACGCTACCCGCACTCACGGACTCCATACCCGAAAGAAAGAGAAGGGAGCTCGCGGGAGAGGTGACGAGTGAACTACAGGTAGTGGGGAAGGCAGCCTCAATTGCCATACAGACATGGGTGCGAAACAACGACAAGACCAAGGCACGGGCAGAGGAACGAGAGAAGAATATAGGGTGGATAAAGCGCCTGTTCACGGCATGGAGGGTGAGCCACACCGAACGTACCGAGCGAAGAGCCGAACGGAAGGAGGACGGGGAAGATGACTCCGAGGAGGACGAACCAGTGGAAATCCAGTTGTCAGATGTCACGATGCATCCGAAGGGGACCCCAGCGCCGGCATCATCCGTAGAGGCACGAGTGTTCGAAGAGAGAGTGGACCTGAGCAACAACATGACCTGTAGGCAAATGATCGGAGTGGGAGTCAGAAATGTGGTCCTTGCGCGAGGGGAGCTCGATAGACTCGAGGGGCCAGGATACGCCGCGAGGAGGACGGAGTTGCGCCGAAAGGCGAAAGAAGCCGCGAGAACAAGGGACCGGCAGGCGGCGGCGTCGCAGGACGAGGCAGAAGAGAACGACGCGACAGAGGAGGAAGTGACAAGGGAGAGAACGACGAGGGTGGGACGACCGCGAGGTGGCATGAAGGTTGCAGCGAGAATCGGCGAGAGACTGCGAAGAGAGATAGGAAGAGGCAGACTCCCTAGGGTGGGCGACGGATAGCGCACCACACACCTCTCCTTAAAATCCCTGTGTGTGGTGGCGGCGTGCCGTCCTCCCATCCCTCCCTTGGGTTGTCTGTTTTCTTTCTTTCTTTCGAGGTTCTCGAGGTGGATATCCTTTCGCCGCGTTGGGTAGCGAGGATTGGTGTAACCCGAGCCACGGAGGCGTGTTTTCTGACGGCCGACCGTCAGTGCACGGAGTTGCCCCTTCTCCGACTGCCCCGGCTAGTTCCCGAGGTCGCGCGGGGCTGACCCCTGCGTCCCCCGGGACCTAGCGCGGGTGGGTTGGAGGGGGGCTCGCTGCAGGGAAGGGCTGTGTAAGAAGCCGATCCCCGTAGTCCGCCCCGTACTCCCCATCGGGCCGCGTGAGCGGCCTCGCCTCGCAGGTTCGTTTCTCGCGCCTGGGTAAGGCGCGCGGGGCATCCCCCGGGTCGCTCGACCAGCGATCCGAAGAGTGGCCGCTATGCGAAGGAAGTGCAGCGTGTGCCTGGCCGGTCGCGAGAGCAGAGCGGGCTGGGTGCCACGAGGAGGGTGCAGGCGACCGCGGCTGGCTGCGGCTCGGCGTGGTGTGTCTGCGGGGCCTGCGCACAGCGTAGGAACAAAGAGCTTGCACGCCGGGCACCACTCGGACGAGAAGAAGAGGACGACGATCTTCCCTCGCAGCGCCTCTGCAGCGGCCACCTTTGTGCCTTCCTTTGTCTCGAGCGTAATGCCGGCGAGGCTCATATCAATCACACGCGCTCACTTGATCACACGACGCTCGACGGCGCGACCGGCCCACGCAGCCTTTTTAGAGAATTCTGCATGCGGCAAAGCACTCTCACAGCAGTTAGGCTCTTAGGCACGGCAGGTCCCGTGCCCAGTTGAGTGCGCCCTGTGTTTTACGGCTTTAGAGGCAAGAGAGGTCACCCAAAACTGTGCGCATGTGCATGTGACATGTCACATCTCCTAGCACATCTCGTCATCTGTAATTACTTCAAACCTCTACAGTGGACTGTGAAGGGCTATCTATAGAGAGAAGAGCCCCATTCATTCCGTTGCGCCGCCATGTGGTTCTTTGCACTGCGCTGCGTTACCGCTTACCTCGTCGTCCAGTTAGCCACACAGAATCCTTGCGGCTCTCGCATTCCTTACTTACAGTAGCCTGGGCCGCGCACTCGTTTACCTGCGCTTAGCCGGACTTTCACCGATTATCCTTCGCTATTGTCTTCGGCACCAGGGTCGTTCGCTATAGCCTCAAGATTGCGTCTCCCGAGATAGAGTTTGTGCAAAGCACCCAAAGGGGCACCCTCAAACTGCGGACACCTGCCTACGCGATCGGATGAAAGAAATACTCGCCAAGACGGATGCACATTGCGGATTTTTGACGGTTGCATTGCTCGCCGGGCATGGTGTCGAGATTGCTTTTCTGCCACTTGCAGCTGCCGGTGTTGCTATTGGCCCTTGGCTCGCAGCGATATTCGCCATCGTAGTTGCCAGTCCCTCCCGGTGCCACAAGGGGGCAGGAGGGCGAGGTTACGGTTGGAAAGGGGGCACATTGGAAATCGTGCCAGCACGCGCCGCCACACGCTCTGCCGTTTTGGCTCTGCTCTTTAGTGCTTGACTCCACGCACCAGACCTGTCCAACCAGAGCTCCTCCTTCCATGACCCTCGGGTTCTCACAAGAGCGGACCACCCACCCTCCGACCTTGTAGTCCCAGTGGCTCCAGCCGCACGTGCCCGGCCTTTCCTTTTTCGTCACAACATCCGTGTCGAAGTTCGCAACATGCCCCCTGTCGAATTCCTTGGTCATCACGTATGGCACATCGCCAGTGTAGCCGTCGCAGCAGGGCTCGCAGAAGTGCTGCTCGTGATTGTTGCATTTGTACAGGGGAACCGTTACGTGTTCAGTGTGAAGCGCACGGAGATTGAGATACTCCCACGCAGCTGTCTTGTCCGGATAGCCGTTCATCTCACCCAGCTGTCGTTGCTTGGGAGATGCGTCGGGGTCACTGTTGCCCGCGGCAGCAGCTTGGGGGCACTTTGTGATCGCCTCTGGCGGGTTGGCTGGCCCAAACCCGAGCACTGGCACCGCGATAAGGGCCCCCCACAGAGGTGCCGCACATTTTGCCTGCATCACTTTGGATCTGCGAGGGCGGAGGCGGCGCCAGGCGAGCGTCAGCAGCATAATATGGGACGAGCAGGGCGCGGGCTCGTTTTGGGGGGCGCGGGGACGCAGTAGGCATGGAGGCGACCCGCGGCCGCGCGCTCAGGAGCTCTCCGACCGCGATCTGATTGTGCCAGATTCGCGTCGCTCGGAGCGAGCCGCTCGCGCGGCGGTCGCAGCACGGCGTGCAGCCGGGCACGGGCTCGCTGCAGAGGTGGTTGTGGGGCGAGGCGCGGCCGGGCACGCGCGGGGGCAGCTCTCATCACGCGCCGCGTCGCGCCGGGCGACGGGCGAGGCGAGGAGGCACCGCAATCGACTGCAATCTCGCTCTGCAATCGAACGCGCCCGAGATTGCAAAAAGAATTGTGTCCGGGTTTCTGAGAGCGATATGCCATTAAGACGAGGTGCAGCAGGAGGCGGTCCGCAGGGTATGCGGCGCGCTCGGCATGAGGGAGCAGTTCGAGGCGGCGATGGCGGCGGGCGAGCTGCTCGAGATGCTCGAGAGCTTGCCGCGAGGGGCGGTCGAGGCCTCCGTTCGGCTGATGCGCGGTTACAACCGCACGGGCGAGTGGCCAGAGCCCATCCTCACCAGCCCTGCCCCGCAGCGCGGCCGCTCGCCAAGCCCCGTCGATGAGTGGTCAGATGGTTAGTGCCCGAGAGCGAGGGGTCCGGGGGGGAGCACAAACATAGGACGCCCAGCCTTGCCCTCGTGCCGCCGAGTGCATATCCTATGCGAGAGAGATCCCCTGTGCCCTGTGCCCAGCCCTCTCCGCGCGGCGATGCGCCCTCCCCCCTCGCTTTTGCAAAATCCTGCAAAGGTGGGGACGTGTCTGTCCTCGACCCAGCCCTAGCTTGGGATGTCCGTTGTATTTATTTATTTATTTATGCCATTAAGATGGGAAAAGACAGCGAGCCGCTGCGGTCGGGGAAGGGACGAGCCTTGAACGTGAAAGTAGCGCAGACATGCCTCGCGCTGCACGTCTCACACCAGTTCACACACTTTGCGGCGACGGACGGAGGAAAGGACCATGAAGACAAAAGGGCGGAGGATGGAAAGTACGTGCCGAACCCTAGGGTGGCGTACGGCGTGTTCGAAGGACCGACACGATTCGGAAAGAGCGTCCCGGGAGACGCACAGGTAAAGGATCCCAACGGAATCGGACCCTGTGAAGAAGGGGAGATACGGATAGCGTTTGGGGCGGGAATGTGGGGAGGAAAGCTGCCGAACATGTGGGAGCCGATAGACGCGGAGATGTACGCGATACTCGCATACTTACGCAAAATGGCGAGCGCGAGCGACGCGCAAGCGCGGCGGTGCTTAGTGCTATGCGACTGCAAACCCGCGCTGCAGCAGATTGAGAATGCGCACCGCAAAGGGATGCCAGAAGGCCTGAGGGACTGGGAGAGAGGCGGACTGCTGGAGGCGATCGCTTACTATAGATCGAAGCTAGAGGCGGTGGTCTTCATGTGGGTGCCAGCACACGTGGGAATAGCCTGCAACGCTTACGCCGACGCGGTGGCGACAGCACACCTCGGGGATAACGACACGGAGGACGCCTCGAAAGTGGTGCGGGACGCGGTGCGGACGCGGCCATGCATGTACACGGTGCGAAGGGAGGCGGCAGAGAACGCAGAGAAGAGGGAGATAGTGGACCGACGGACGTACGGACACATGTGTAAGAGCGCGCACGAGTGGGTGTGCGAGCAATATCGAAAGACAGTGAGGCCGGGGTCGCACACGGCAGGGGTGGCGGGACGGTTGTGGAGCGAAGTGGCAGTAGCCAGCCTCAAGCATCGATGGGATAATAAGATGAGATTACCAGACGAGAACGGGGGGAAGGACAGGCGGGCGACATTTGACGACGTCGGGGATCACAATGTGACGACCAAAACGATCTTGGGGGCCAGGGTGAGACAACAGGTCGGGGTGCCACATGGGGCACACCACAGGCGTATTCTAGAGGGGGAAAAGAAACGGGGAATGAGGGGCCCCGCCACGAGAAGTGCGTTCTGGGGATGCAGAGCGTGCAAAGCGGCTAGAGATGAGGTCGCAAAAGAGGCGCGCGAGGCAAGGAGGAGACGCGGGGAACTGAAAGACTGGGACGACTGGAAACAAGAAGACAGTGAGCCACCACAGGCGTCGTTGGCGCATATACTGAGCGGCAGCTGCGCTGGAAATAAGGAAGAGGCGCGTCACTTCATGCGGAAGCTCGACAAACACACAGCGAGGGCGACAGCAAGAGTTGAACGGGAGGCGCCGGACTCAAAAGACACCGCCACATTCCTGAGACGAGCGAGGGCAGCCTCCTTAAAGGCGAAAGGGTCTAGATTTGGGGCGCTCGCCGAAGAGGAGTACGACAAAATAGCACCCGTGATTGCCTGCACGCTACCCGCACTCACGGACTCCATACCCGAAAGAAAGAGAAGGGAGCTCGCGGGAGAGGTGACGAGTGAACTACAGGTAGTGGGGAAGGCAGCCTCGATTGCCATACAGACATGGGTGCGAAACAACGACAAGACCAAGGCACGGGCAGAGGAACGAGAGAAGAATATAGGGTGGATAAAACGCCTGTTCACGGCATGGAGGGTGAGCCACACCGAACGTACCGAGCGAAGAGCCGAGCGGAAGGAGGACGGGGAAGATGACTCAGAGGAGGACGAACCAGTGGAAATTCAGTTGTCAGATGTCACGATGCATCCGAAGGGGACCCCAGCGCCGGCATCATCCGTAGAGGCACGAGTGTTCGAAGAGAGAGTGGACCTGAGCAACAACATGACTTGGAGGCAAATGATCGGAGTGGGAGTCAGAAATGTGGTCCTTGCGCGAGGGGAGCTCGATAGACTCGAGGGGCCAGGATACGCCGCAAGGAGGACGGAGTTGCGCCGAGAGGCGAAAGAAGCCGCGAGAACAAGGGACCGGCAGGCGGCGGCGTCGCAGGACGAGGCAGAAGAGAACGACGCGACAGAGGGGGAAGTGACAAGGGAGAGAACGACGAGAGTGGGACAGCCGCGAGGTGGCATGAAGGTTGCAGCGAGAAGCGGCGAGAGACTGCGAAAAGAGATACGAGGAGGCAGACCCCCCAGGGTGGGCGACGGCTAGCGCATCACACCCTCCTCTCCTTAAAATCCCTGTGTGGTGGCGGCGTGCCGTTCTCCCATCCCTCCCTTGGGTTGTGTGTTTTCTTTCTTTCTTTCTTTATGCCATGTCCGCCTTGCGTTTGTTTCATAACATCGAAGGCTAAGCTCAAAAGAATTTTGCGACCAGCTTCCTCGCACAACACTCTGTATTTGTGTGTGTGCACAACACTGGGCACGGCGGCTCCGCTAGTGTCAGCTAGCACCGACTTCCCGATTAAGCTAGGTTAATCAGAGGGCAGATTTGGAGAGATCTCGAGGAGTACATACAGATAGACCCTCTAACCATAAGATAACTCTAACCTGAGCGGTCGTACTGACCGCCGACAGATCACTCCAGACAGCAGACAGGCCGACGTCTGCACGCGGCCGGCCGGGCGAGAGGCTTGACACGATCCGACCCTGCGACCCTGACGCTGCTGCTCTAGCTATCAGACGTGCACTGCTGACTGCTGCCATAATGTTCGACCTGTGCTGGCCCACTTGGCGGCCTTCCCGGTCAGTGGTGAGGCGCAGTTCAGAGCTGTCGATGGCGCGATGCCGCACTGGTCCCACATTGGTGACACGATACCACCAAGTTTGCCGGTCCAAGAGAGAGGCACCGGCGCTGTCCTGAGAAGGTGCGTGGTCCCTCTTGACTGCCCATGCGCGCGAGGCTGTGTAGGCATAGCCTCGAGAGTGCCAGAGCCAGTCCGAGGCAGTTTGTGACGCGCATTGCGTCAGAAGCGTGCACACGATGGAAGGACACCTTCCTACTGGCCGTACGATCAGGTCGTCACTGAATGCTTGATACTAAGGCCGCGAGCTATGCAGGTGATCAATTGTGCATCATGGCACGGTCAGCAGCGCCGACAGGCTGTCGCAAGGCGTGATAGCATGGCCGCAAGTCGCCGAATTCCCATGAAAACAAGTAAAAAATTGAAGAAAAAAGAAGAAAAAACTCGAAAAAATCGGCGCCTGCGGCGGGCCATGGGGCCCCATCCCCCCCCCGCATGGACACCCTCTGGGGCCGGCGGCCCAGAGTAT
>NW_005201036.1:0-5492 GCF_000372725.1 Emiliania huxleyi CCMP1516 | reverse complement strand
CTCTCAACCAAGCGGGTTGCCAAGCCAGTAAGCAGTATACTCTATAGCGGGCGTGGAGATGCGAGGGTCGCCCCCCCTTGCCCCACCACTTTGTGTGTGTGGAGAAATCTACCTTACCTTACCTCACCACTTTGTGTGTGTGGAGAAATTTACCTTACCTTACCTTACCTTACCTTACCTTACCTTACCTTACTCTATAGCGAGGTTAGCGATATGACCCGACAAGAACAATACTCAAAACAGCAGGCGAGATGTGAGACTACTTGAAACTGACCATGTCTAGAGACTATAGTAAAACCCGATGCCCAACATGACACGACATAATACGAGCGCGCCTGGCCAGCCTCTCAGCCGCTCTCGACCTGCGCGAGCCGCGAGAGCGCGGCGTTGTAGTAGCCGCCGCCAAAGAGGTTGTAATGGTTGAGCTGGTGGTACGCCTCGTACAGCGCGAAGCGGCGCTCGAAGCCCTCGTCCTTTGGGACCAGCGAGCGGTAGCCCTGCCAAAAGGCGGGGCCGAGCGACGCGCACCAGCTCATGCCCCACTCGGCCTCGTGGTGGCCGTAGTAGACCGCCGGGTCGAAGATGCAGGGCACGCCCTTCGCGGACGCGATGTTGCCGCTCCACAGGTCGCCGTGCAGCACCGACGGCTTGACGTCCAGCCCCTCGAACAGGTCCGCGAGGCCGTCCGTCGCGTCGAGCGTCGCCTCCCACTGCTTGCGGAGGCGCGCGTCGGCAGCCTTACGCACCTGGAAGCCGATCCGCTTGTCGCGGAAGAACTCGACCCAGGCGGCGGTCCCGCTGCCCGCGGTCCACGCGTTTGGCTGCGGCGTCGCGCCGATGGTGTTGTCGACGTCGAACCCGAACCTGCCCTCCCTCGCCTCCTTGGCCAGCGGCTCCGCGAGGTGCATCTGAGCCATCAGCCGGCCGAACTCCTCCTGGTCGACGCGCCCGCCCATGTCCATGTACTCCATGATGAGAAACGAGCCGCCGTTGGAGCCGTCTTCGAAGGCAAACACCTCTGGCACCGCCATCGAGCCCGAGGCGCCGAGCGCGCGGAGGCCGAGCGCCTCGCCGAGGAACATGGACTCGAGAGGGCGCGAGCCGGACGCCTTGACGACCAGCTCCTTCTCGTGCCCCTCGACGGCGTAGCGCGTAAGGCTGGCCCAGCCGCTGCCGCCGCCCATAGACCGCTTCGACGTGATGGAGCCCAAGTTGCTTGTGATCCACCGCTCCGCGTCACTTGCAATGCTCATCCGTGGCGTGCCGGCGCGCAGGGCGAGGGCGGCGGCGGCGACGGCTAGCGGCAGCGCGAACATGCACGATGCACCCGTCGGAGAGATGCTTCCTCCGCACCCGTCGGGAGGTGCTTCCTCCGCGCAGGAGTGCGAGAGCCTATGTGTCGGTGTAATCACAGCCCCCCCCAGGAGAGCAGAGATGCCGTCGACAACTGTCATGTCGGTAGCCGCTCTGCACCGCTCGCTGCTGGTGCGCGGTTGATCGCGGCGCCGACGCCGCCGCGGCGCCATCTCGCGCGGCGAGAGACGGCGCTGCATCGGCGCCAACCAAACAAACGGGAGGTCGCGGCGCGGCCGCGGCAGCAAAAACATCGACGTTCGCTTCTGCTTCTCGTCTCGTCTTGTCGCAGGCGCACACGCGCGCGATCCGCGTCGCTCCGCGACGACACGACCACCGGGATTCGAACCGGCAGCATAAGAGCGCCGGCTCGAACGCCGGCCGATCGTGCCACGGAGTCATGCAGGTCTTGGTGGATATATATGACTGGTTTTGTCCGCGGGCGCGAGGGCACTGCGGAGGCGGGCGGCGGCGGCGGAGGCGGCTGCAGCAGCACACGGGCTGGCGGCGGCGCGCGGACGGTGGCGGCGGCGCGCGGACGGCGGCGGCGACGCGGCGGCACTGCTCCTCTGCTGCTGATGATGACAATGATGCTGCTCCTGCTGCCCCCCCCGCCCGCCAGCTGCCCGCACGCTCGGTGTCATCTCTTCACCTTCACACTGGTCGAGTCATAGGTGCGAGGGGCGTGTGGCATGTCTCGCGAGTCTCGCCAGGGGCGCCTACCAACCTCGCTTGCGAGGGGCGTGTGGCATGTCTTGCGAGTCTCGCGAGGGGTGCCTGCCAACCTCGCTTCGCGGCGGCGGGTGGGGTAATTACTTATTTATTAATTATTATTAATTAATAACCATATAATCATCGGGCGGCGGCGCGGCGCGGCGGCGGGCGGCGCTGAGCGGGGCGGCGAGACCATCTGTGCTGACCGGGGCCTCTGCCCTTTGACGCAGCACAATGGTCGCGCCGCCCTCGACTCAAGGGGCTGCCTTCCACTCGTCGCTGCTCAGGCCGGGGGAGGGGGGGAGACCTCCTGTTCCTCACGGAACGGGAGCAGGCCCCTCCTTGCCCGGTCTGCGAAGCAGGGAGGTGGTCGTGCCATCTTCGCGTCGTACTCGAAACCACCACGCCCACGCGACACGTTCCCGTAAGGCCGGACTGTCCTCGTCGAGAGTGTGTGCCGCCAAGGCGGGACACACTCAGGGGCAGTGCCGACGGGACGCGGCTCGAAGGGTGTGGCTCCGCAGCGCGGAGCTGGCACTTGTCGCAGAGGCCTCACCTTCAAAAAGTCGGGCATGGCTGATGGCTCTCCCCGCAACTTTCTCGCTAACACGCGCGCACCGCCGAGACTGGGGCGGGCGCGCTGCGGCCGCACGTCTAACTTCGTCATAGTGCCACGACGTGCGGCCTAGATTTAGCCCACGCGCCTCTGCTCGCAAACACTCACCCATTGAATTGTCACTGTCCGTGAGTGCGAGATAGGGCTAGCAGTAGGCAGCTAGCCTCTGAGGAGGGCGTCCATAGACACCTCACTAGACCCCACACACGGTCTCGTCCGTGCCTCGCCGGACGGCGAGATTGCTAGTTGCTAGAGGTCCTTCCTTCGGGAGCCCGCCTTCCCCTCTTTTGCTTCTTCGGCCGCGGCCCCGCTGCCGTCCCGCCTCCCCCGTCTGATCCTGTTGACTCCACCTCCGGCGACCATATAAACAAATAAATAGAGCAGTCATCTCCAGGAGAGATGGGCGACGCACGAACACAGAGGCACAGTGCCCACCCCGCCCCCCGCGACCCTGCGCCCGTGGCGCTTCTTTAATTCGTGTTAGTGCCAGTGCGCGCCATAAATAAATAAATAAAACGGGCACGCCAAACGAGGGGTGGGAGAAGGACAGGGTCCCCACCTGCACGAGCAGGATCTTGTAAGGACGATCAGGGACACAGGGGAAGGGGAGCGGGGAGCAGCGCATCGCGACACGGAGGGGGGCTGGGCAGGGTTCACCCACACGACAGGGTCCCAGGGATTCCTCTCTCGTATAGGACAGGTTGCACCCGGCGGCACGGGGGCAGGCGCGGGCCTCCTACTGGTTGCGCTCTCCTAGTTCTCCTGCTCCTGACAAGGGACAGCGACAGGCTCGCAGCACGGTGGACTCCCTATTCCACTGGCGATCTCTCTCGACTAGCGACCTTCCTCCGGCTTCTCACCAGCAGTCTCTCACCGTAGAGGCGGCCAAAAGGCTCACGTGGGTGGCAGGGCGGTGATAGGAGTCTCCCACTCTGTGGGCTTCGCTAGAGGTGCGGCCCCTGCGCGTGTCCTCGCCCTTGCCGCCGCCCATGTTGTTCATGGTCACTCTGCGTACGCAATTGCTGCCGGCTATCGCCTACGGAGGCAGTGCACGCCCTGTCCGCTATATATATATAAACACAAATTTGCGGGCTGGCGGAGAGCCGGTCGGATGGGTGGCTTTAGTTACCCCATCATGATTTGTTTTTCTGTTCGTATACTTTTTGCATGCCCATGTTCTTCACCTTTCTACCTACCTACCTGCCATGTGACGCAGAGGACTGGGCAGAGTCTCTCGGTGTACACTGTACCGACGTACCCTTCGTGCTCTAATTCGTACCCGCGGGCGGGACAAGGCTGAGCAGCTCTGCTCGGACTCAGGGCCGGTGCTTTGACGCAGTATATTGTACTTCGAGGTAGTATGAACTCAGAACGGCCCCCCGAGAGCGCCTCTTCGACGCCCACGGGTCCCAGGGGGTCGGAGGGGTTGCGGGAGGGCCTTGGCTATTTTTTGTTTGAATTCTGGAGGCCGTTCAAACATGCCCGTCCCCAGCAAGGACAACATGCTAGCCCAGCAGGCTGCTCCCACCGCCGCCCGCGGCGTAGGCAAGGCGGCAAAGGGTGCCCTCGCCGCCTTCGTAAACCATTCATCGGCAGCTTGCAGCACCTCTCGACGGCGCGGCTGGAGGTCGATCTCGGTCTGTACCCCTATCAGCTTCACTAGTAGGGACGCTGCCTCGTCGATCGCTCGAGCCCTCACTCGGTCCTCAGTCCCCCTCACCCGCGCGGCCTCGATTGCCGTCTGTTGAGCGGCCAGCACCGCCTCTCTGGACACCCGCGTCGAGGGGAGAGCCAGCGTCGTCATTGGACATTGCTCTCGCCACCGCTGGCCACTCCCGCACTTCGTCGATGAAAGCCCTACCCCGGCCCGAGTACTCCTCGTTGGCCGTCAGCAGATCTCGGAATCGGCCCTGCCGTTCCACCCCCATGGGACTCCGCCTGGGGCGCACCGCTTAGGTAGGTAGGTAGGTAGGCCGCTGGCCAATCCCCACTTTCCCATTAATTCTTTTGCAAAAGAACCCCCGCGCCGGCGCTTCGCCACTGCCAGCGCCAATGGCCAGCGCCAGCGGCAGCGCTCTCGCCGCGCCCACCACCGTCCGCACCAGCGTGCACTTCACCCCGCTCCGCGGCTCGTCGGGCGGCGCAGCGCCCTCCGGGCTCCTCGAGGTGGACGGCCTCACACTCCTGCTCGACTGCGGCTGGGAGCCGCCGTTCGACGTGTCCGTGCTGGAGCCGCTGCGCGGGGTGGCCGCGCGGGTGGACGCGGTCCTCCTCTCGCACGGCGACCTCGCGCACGCTGGAGGGCTCGCGTACGCCTTTGCGCGGCTCGGCCTCTCCTGCCCCGTGTATGCGACGCTGCCCGTCTCGCGGCTCAGCAAGCTGGCGCTCTACGACGCGCACGAGGGCGTCGCCGAGCAGTCGGCGGCGGGCGCGCCCTTCACGCTCGACGAGATCGACGCCGCGCTCAGCCGCGTGTCCGAGCTCAAGTACTCGCAGACCGTCCTCTTGTCGGGCCGCGCCGCCGGGCTGAGCCTCACTCCCCTCCCGGCGGGCGGGTCGCTGGGCGGCGCGATGTGGCGCGTGAGCAAGGCGCTCGAGGAGGTCCTCTTCCTCCCCCGCTTCTCGCACCAGAAAGCGCTCCTCGCCGCCGCCGCTGCCGCAAGGCCCGCACCCTTCCCGCACCCTTCGCGCACCCCTCGGTAGGAGAGGCTCCTCGCCGCCGCCGCACTCGAGGAGCTGCCTCGCCCGACCCTTCTCCTCGCCGACATCGGAGCCGCGCGCGCAAACCCGCTGCCGCGCAAGGCTCGAG
>NW_005201037.1:5140-7698 GCF_000372725.1 Emiliania huxleyi CCMP1516 | reverse complement strand
GATTGTTTCGGGAGGGGGGGTTCCACACAGTCTTACGTATGCATGCACGTCTGTCTGGTAGCGTCGTCGAGCTAAGAGACCTAAAGGTGAAAAAGCGCACTCGTTTTCTCTTGTGTTTTCCGCGCACCGCGGGAGACCGCGGTCCGCGCGCGCCACGCGCAGTCCCGTGCGTGCCCAGTGTCTCGTGCGCGATATAAATAAATAAATAAAAACGGACACCTCTACTGCGAGCCTGTCAGGGCGCCTCTGTAGCGCTGTACCTGAGATACATGTACATGCAGAGGAGTGTGCCAAGTGTGCGCGCCAGATCCACAGGACTCGGACCAGGGTCCCGACAACCAAGTGAGAAGTGTCCCGACTTGAACTTCTCCCGTGTCCAGCAGTCTTAGGCTATAGGCACTTGCCGAGCACCTAATACTTTTCCTCGCCAAAGAAGTGGCGGACCGGTCGACCCGGAAAAGGTATATGGGGCGGCGTTGGCGAGCGCCTCCTCCTTTGTCATGCGAAGTGCCTCTGTCTGCCTTCTGCGCCTGCGCATCTCCCCGCCCTCTCGAGCCCGGCCGCCCTCTGTCCCTTCCCTTGTTTTCGGAGACGCGCGTCACTGCGACGACGAGGCGGCGGCGCAAAGGCGCATACGCACGAATGTCCCACGGCGGCGCATGCGCACGAATGCGTCGTCCTGCGTGCGCATGCCCTTCACGAAGGGGCTCGACTGTGACCTTCTTCCCCGTCACCGTCCCGCGCGCGCGCTCGCGCGTGCAACGCGCCTGTTCCTCAGCGAAGCCCGCCGGGAGGGAGCATTCGACGCACCGCTCGGCGGACACTTCCCCGGCATGCCAGGCGCCAACCTTCGCAACGGCAGCCTGCTCCGACGGCGCGGTCAGTGCGGCAACTTCGATGAGGTTTGGATGGCGATAGGCCGTCCCTCCTATTGCGACCTCTTGGCAAAGGTGGCGCTGCTGCGCGAGAGCAGCAGGGAAACGGCAAGACGATTGCGTGGGTGCGCACACCTCCCCCTGGCGTTGTGTGACGGGAACGTACCACTCTCCCGCGCCGATGTGTTGCAGCCCATCCTGTCACACACCAACACGTCGGTAGCCCACCCCGCGCCGGCGCTGCTGTACAGGACCACTGCCCTCCCAAAGTGGGGATGCGCGACCATTGGCAAGGGTGTCGCGACTACGTGCCGGCAGCCGAGCACATCAGGCACCCCATCCAGGGAGCACACTTTGGGCCGACGCCGCGCCACAACATGTCGTACCGCGAGGCAAAGCTGGGGGTCCGCAGCGCCACTCTCGCCGGCCTGCGACGCACGCGGTCTGAATGTCTCTCCGCGAGGGGATGGCTGAATGATCGCGTTTTGGGTAATTCGCTTTCAGGTCACAGGATATCACAGTCTTTTGTGTATTTGTGTGCGTGAGCGGAGTGGCACAAGGCGACAAGCGCAAGTGGAGCAATGACGGCAATAATGAAGGCCGAATGCCGGATAGTATGCGGTCTCCCTGCAGAGCAGTCGATACCCGTCACGAGTAGAAATCATAATTTCGCACATGAGATATGTGACAGAAAGAAAGAAAACAGCCAGGCCACGGGGATTTTAAGGAGAGGAGGGTTGTGGTGCTAGCCGTCGCCCACCCTAACCCTTGGGCGTCTGCCTCCCTCTCAGTGTATGTAGCTCTTAGGTACAATTCCCGGAGGAGGATTTCTATCTCTCTTCGCAGTCCCTCCCTCGCCGATTCTCGCTGCAACCTTCATGCCACCTCGCGGTCGTGTGACAGCACCCGCGGCTTTTTTCTTTGAGCTTAGCCTTCGATGTTAGGGAACGCACGGGTTTTCTTTTGTACCTGTGTTAGTGCCAGTGCGCGCCAGTCCCGTGCCCAGTTTTGCGGCCGCAAATTCTTTTGTTTAGCAAGTCGTAAAGTCTAAAAACGCCGTCCGAGGGTGAGCGGCGTTCGTGCCCGGGGCGATGACGCTCTCACGCTCGCAGCTGGAGCAAATCAGAGCCGATGCAGGCGCCGACGCAGTTCCCATCGATTTCGCCAAGATGGCATCGTGGAGCGAAGTCGAGGCGGCCGCATTCTTTGAGAGCGGCGGCGACGACCACGGCCCGCCGCCAGCGCTCCAGATGGTCATGGACGACCTCGCGATGCGATTCGTTGTCAATTGTCCCGCAGAGGAGCAGGTGAAGCGCGCGCGCAGCCACGGGCTCTGGGTCGCGTGCCAACGTGACGCCTTGATGCGCGCGCACAGGAGTCGTTTGAGCGGCTTCTCTTCCAGGTGGAGGCCGCCTTCTGGTTCTACGACGACGAGTACCGCGAGATCTGGCCGCACTCCTTCCCGTGCTTCACCCTCCTCCAGTTTGCGCAGAAGCTCTTCGAGATGTGTGAGCTCCTCAAGCCCTTCGCGGCGCGGACCAGCGAGCTGTACGAAAAGTTCCGGCAGTACAAGATCCAGATCCCGACCTGCGGCGCCATGCTGCTCGACCAGAGCCAGACCAAGGTTGCGCGACCCCGCGCCCGTATCGCTGCACGTGCCGCGCCGCGCTCGGCCCCGCACCC
>NW_005201037.1:0-2980 GCF_000372725.1 Emiliania huxleyi CCMP1516 | reverse complement strand
ATAGTATGTGGGAGACTCCGCCGGCCGCCCCTGCCACCCCTGTGTCAGTGTGCCTGTGGTAGGAGAGACTGCCAGTGCCTGAGAAGCTGGAGGCAGGTCGCTAGACTGAGATGAGACCGCCAGTGGAGTTGGGAGTCCACTGTGCACCGCGCTGCGACCTGCGAGCCTGTCGTGTCCCTTGTCAGGACGACAGGAGCAGGAGAGCCCCACCTGTGCCCCTGATCGTCCTTCCAAAATCCTGCTCGTGCAGGTGTGGACCCTGTCCTCCTCCCATCCCTCGTTTGGGTTTGTCTGTTTTCTTCCCCCACTTTCACCCCACATAGGCCTAGAGCATACCTGGGGTCCTGGGCACCCCCGCCTCGCTCGAGAAGAATACATGTTGATACTAACTAAGGCCAGGTTCCAGATGGCCGGCATCCACAGCATTCGATTCTGCGCTGACTGAAAGAAAGCGGAAAGAAAACAGACAACCAAGGGGAGGGATGGGAGGACGGCACGCCGCCACCACACAGGGATTTTAAGGAGAGGGGTGTGATGCGCTAGCCGTCGCCCACCCTTGGGCGTCCGCCTCTTCCTATCTCTCCTCGCAGTCTCTCGCCGTGGACTCTCGCTGCAACCTTCATGCCACCCCGCGGTCGTCCCACTCTCGTCGTTCTCCCTCCTGTCGCTTCATCCTCTGTCGCGTCGCTCTCCTCTGCCTCGTCCTGCGGCGGTGCCGCCGCCTGCCGCTCCCTTGCTCTCGCTGCTCGTCGCAGCTCTGCCCTCCTCGCAGCATATTTTGGCCCCTCGAGTTTATCGAGCTCTCCTCGCGCAAGGACGACTCTTCTGACGCCCACTGCGATCATTTGCCGCCAAGTCATATCGTTGCTCAGGTCCACTCTCTCTTCGGACACTTGTACCTCCACCGATGATGTTGGCGCTGGGGTCCCCTTCGGGTGCATCGTGACAGCTGACGACGGGATTACCACAGCGCACGGGTGTTTCGTCCTCCTCGGGGTCGTCTTCCCCGGCTTCCCGGACTCGGGGCCGGTGCTTCGACGCAGCACAGTGTGCTTCGTGGTAGCATGAACTCAGAACGGCCCCCCGAGAGCGCCTCTTCGACGCCCACAGGTCCCGGGGGGTCGGAGGGGTTGCGAGAGGGCCCCGGCTATTTTTGTTTGAATCCCGGAGGCCGTTCGAACATGAATTGACGTTCCACGTGCCCGTCCCCAGCAAGGACAACATGCTAGCCCAGCAGGCCGCTCCCACCGCCGCCCGCGGCGGAGGCAAGGCGGCAAAGGGTGGCAAGGGCGGCGGCAAGGGCGGTGGCAAGGGTGGTGGCCGTGGCGCACCAGACCCGCTTTGCGCCGCCGCCCTCAACGCCCGATATACTCGGTTAGAGCCGGCGGAGCGACGGCGGCAGAGGTGCGGCCGCCGGCGACCTCACACGGTGTCGAGCGCCGTAGAGACGGCCTCGAGAGCCGCCACCAGGTGTGCCACGACCGCGGCCGCGAGGCTCGTGGCGATGGATGCGCCAGACCCGCTTTGCGCCGCCGCCCTCAACGCCCGATACTCGATCAGAGCCGGCGGAGCGACGGCGGCGGAGACACGGAGTTGCGGCCGCCGGCGACCTCACACGGCGTCGAGCGCCGTAGAGACGGCCCCGAGAGCCGCCGCCAGGTGTGCCACGACCGCGGTTGCGAGGCTCGTGGCGATGGATGCGCCAGACCCGCTATGCGCCGCCGCCCTCAACGCCCGATACTCGGTCAGAGCCGGCGGAGCGACGGCGGCAGAGTTGCGGCCGCCGGCGACCTTCCCCTCGACCACGCCGCCGACCCGTCGACAAGCACGTGCGGACTGCCATCGAGAAGAAGGAGAAGGAGCGCGGCGCATCCGGAGCCCGCGGGCGCGGCGTGGGCGGGCGCGGGCGCGGGCGGGTGCGCGGGAACCCCGCCAGCGGAGGCGACACAATGCCTCTGGCGGCTCTGCAGGCGGCGCGCGGCGCGCCCCTCGCCGGTCTCCCGCACGCTCCTGAGGGCCGAGAGGGCCGAGAGGCGGGGTTGGTGACCCGGGGGCATGGGCGATGCGGCCCGCGCCGCGCGCGGGCGCGTGGCAGCCCGTGAGTGCCGAGATCGGGTCTGTGCTTCGACGTAGCATGGGCCCCCGGAGGCCCATCTACAGCAGCGGCGAAGTGAGCGTGTTTGTGGTGTTGGTGTGACGTCTGAGCTTGGATCTGTGACTAAAGCCGCTTACCACTGATGGATCCCCACCCGAATAACACACAGTGAGCGCCCCAGCACTTCACTACGCCCTCCGCGCGAAATCGCTAGTGGTGCTTTGTGGCAGCACATTGTGCTTTGTGGCAGCACGGGTGCGGTGCCCGAGACCGCTCTCTTTTCTTGACCCTCAATACAGCGGCGTATGAGAAGCAGGCCTGACAATCGGCAAAACCAATGTCTTCTTGCCAACAAAGACCGAAAGAATGCAGGTCGCGATGGAGATTGCTGATTGGGAGAGAGAGATTTTTGAAAACCAACAGGAAATCACGACTCTCACAGTGATTTGGGCTTCTCTCTCCATGTCCATGTCCATGTCCATGTCCATGTCCATGTCCATGTCCATGTCCATGTCCATGTCCATGTCCATGTATGTTGTGTGTGTAGGTTCGTCGATAGAGCAGATCAAGACACAGAGCTCAAACAAAACAACCACACAAAATCACAGCGGGAGGAAAGCGGCGAGTCGCAATTCCAGGGGTCGTTGGGGCGGGCCACCCTGTCCAGAAAGGCACGGGATTGGGGTCTTTCGACCGAGTCTGATTTCGCTGCTCGCCGCCTCCCGATGGTGGTATTCTGGTAAGGCTGGAGAGCCAAACAAAGGGCGGAGATGGCGGGGAGGGCGGGGGATCGAGGAAAGCACGACTCGCACCGACCCTTCACGAACCGAAAGGCTGTACCCGGGGAAGGCACAGTAATCCGGCACGCGTTGGGCGCCCCATTCC
>NW_005201038.1:4943-6409 GCF_000372725.1 Emiliania huxleyi CCMP1516 | reverse complement strand
CAAGAGCTTGGCGGCCTTTGTCCGCCAGCTCAAGGCGTGGGACGAGGCGTGCGCCGACGGCCGCTCGTCGTGCTGGTTCGAGACGGAGGGCGACCTCCCGCGGCTGGCCGGGGAGGCGCTGCTGGCCGAGGCGGCCGCGACGGGCGCGAGGCGGATCGCCTTTGACGCCGTCGCGGCGCGTCTCGAGGCGACCGCGGCGCCGCCGCCGCCTCTCGGCACCGCCTTGGCCGCGTGGCCCACGGGATGGGGCATCGAGGAGGGCAACTTCTGCGGGCTGGCGCACTGGGCTGTGGAGGTGTGGCACGCGGCCGGGTCGGTCGACGCGAGCCGGTGGCAGGTCGAGGCTGACGGAGGGCGCCTCTTCTTTGTGCGGGTCGCGGAAAAGGCCGCATAATCGCGCTCTCCGCCGAGGCCCGCCTCGGCGACGGCGCTCGCCGCGCAGCAGCAGCAGTAGCAGCAGCAGCAGCAGCACGTGATTCTTGACACATGATTACACTACACAGTCCTCCCTTCGGTTGTCGTTTCGACCCTGTTTTTTTCTTCTATCGCAGCGCACTCGCATCTGTGAGCCTAGCGCAGCGCGAACTCGCCGTCTGAGCCTAGCGCAGCGCGAACTCGCTCTGAGCCTAGCGCAGCGCCTCGGAAAACACCATTTTGGCTCGCCAACAAGCCCTCCGCGCCCCCACACCGTTAGGATAATACTTTTTTGTTTATGCCATGCTAGACTTCGAATACTGTCCCGTTTTGCTGTTCACAGCTGGGGACGGCCTCTGCCGAGAAGTCAAATCACCCCCACCACCTCCACCACAGGCAAACCTTCGGCTCCCGCTCAGAGGCTCGCCGCGCCCGTGCTGCGCGCCGAGGCGGCGCCGAGGCCGGCGCCTTGCACCCGGCCCGCGGCCGGCACCGCCTCGCCCCACAACTGACCGCCCTGCGGCCCCTGCGCAGGCGTGCCACAGCGTCGCTCAAAAAGCGACGCCGGGTGTGGGCTGCTCCCTTGACCCGTCACCCGCCGCGGCCCGTGCGGCGCGCCGAGGCGGCGCCGAGGCCGGCGCCTTGCACCCGGCCCGCGGCCGGCACCGCCTCGCCCCACAACTGACCGCCCTGCGGCCCCTGCGCAGGCGTGCCACAGCGTCGCTCAAAAAGCGACGCCGGGTGTGGGCTGCTCCCTTGACCCGTCACCCGCCGCGCCCTCGCCCGGCCGCCTCACCGCTCACGGAGGCTGCTCGCCGCCGCCGCCGCGCGTCCCGCGCCGCCACGCATGCCCCTTGCCCTGACGCGCGCGCTCTGCAGCGGCGCAGAGCGCGCGTCCCTGGCACAGACGGAGCAGCGGCCGCGCCAGCGGTCGCTGCTCCGCCCCCCCGTCGCGCGCGCCGCGCGCGCGCTGCCGCCGTCGCCGCCGCCGCCGCCCCCTCCTCGGCGTCTTACCCACCCTACCCTCTGTTGCGCGCGCCGCGCCGCCGCGA
>NW_005201038.1:0-4080 GCF_000372725.1 Emiliania huxleyi CCMP1516 | reverse complement strand
TATCCCACGTAAAGATGGAGCGGTGGCCCTGCGTCTTGTACCGGTGCGCCTCCGGGTGGCAGTCCAGGAGCGAGCAGAGTCCTACCGCGACGACGAGGTAGGCAGACAGCGCACTGCAGCCCATCAAGACCGCGGTGTCGTCCTGCGACGGGTCGAGGTACGGCCGCAGCGCGGCCGGCCACATGGCCTCGAGCGCACGCGTCAGATGGCCGCACATGGGAAGACTAACAAACCGGACGCAGAAGAACGCGACCGTGGCGGTGATGAGGTGCGAGGCCTTGCCGGCGGCGAGAGCGCCACGCGGAGCTGCTGCCGGCGGAGCTCGGTCCGCACGAAACTCTGGCTCCTCCTCCACAGGGTAAGGGCGGGGCCTGCTGGTCGCCATGAAGTCTGTGGGGGTGAGCGCGTTCGTGCGGCCTTTTTGGGCCGCGTCGCGCGCGTCGGAGTTCTTTTTTTGAAAGCGCCTTGGTGTGAAATACCGTTGTTGCGTGACTCTGTGCGATTTCGGGCCCGGGGTTGTGCGTTTACGTGAATAATTTCCCGTCGTCCGTGGCAGCAGTTCTTTTTTCTTCTAAATGTCAATTTGCCCCTAACTAACGCGCCGGCCGCAACGCCGTGGGGTTAAACAAGCCCAAAACGTGGGGTTAAACAAGCCCAACTGCAAACTCACTCACCGCCTAATTAAATTGCGGTCTGTCTGGGAGCTCCAGCGAGTGAGCTGAGCTGTGACCTGTGAGGGTCCGCCCGCAGCGCGCAGGCAGGCGCATTGTGTGTGTGTATTCCTACCGAGGCGGCCAGTAAGTAGTACCCAGTAGTTTGCTGTTTGGGCTCAACCAGGTTTTCCGGAAAACAAAAAGGAAAATAGAGGGTGCGTCGTCCCCAGCACTTTGCGTTTCCGGAAATTTCCTAGGAAAACAGAGGGTGTTTGGTGCTCCATTCTGGAAACTCGCGAGTTTCCCTGAGTCTGAGAGCTGGTCTGGGGCAAAATCTGAGGCAAAATTGAGGAAATCGACAAAATACCCAGGCGGTCGCAGGGTAATTTCCGGGTATACACGGGTTCTCCGCGAAATTCCCGGCATTTTGCCGATTTGGCCTAAAATTTGGCTGATTTTGGGCCCAAACCAGCCTCAGACTCGGCTCAGAGCCAAAAATTTGACGATTTCCACGCAGTTTTCCCGGGAAAATAGAGAGGAAAAGAGAGGGTGCTGTAGAGAAAAAGGAAGGAAAACAGACGGGGTGCGAGAGGCAAACCTGGCGTTGAGCCCAACCAGTACGCAGTAGTCCAGCGGCGGACCGGCCGGAGCAACCACCTCCTACCTCCCTCCTCCCTCCCGGCACCCGGGTCCCGGCGAGCCGGGCTAGCAGGAGACTAACCCCTCTCAGAGAGAGAGATCTTCCTGTCAGAGAGTTTTTGTGTGTGGTTTTGTTGCCCCCTATCCGATACGTACGGCTATCCGGACAGGAGCCCGAAAGGAAGAAAGGAAGGAGGGAACCCAAACGAGGGATGGGCGGAGGGCAGGGTCCCCACCTGCACGAGCAGGATTTTGGAAGGACGATCACAGGGGCACAGGCCACAGCGCACAGGGGGTTCTCCTGCTCCTGACAAGGGACACGAATCAAAGGCTCGCAGCGCGGTGCTCAGTGGACTTGAGCACTTGAGCACTGGATAGGGTCGATTACGGGAGGACCCCTCGATGCACGATGGTTGGTGGACTCCCAACTCTGGCGGTCTCATCTCAGTCTAGCGACCTGCCTCCAGCTTCTCGCTGGCAGTCTCTCTCTCTCTCGCTACCACAGGCACACTGACAGGGGCCGAGGCACACGCCGAGGCTGGCAAGGGCGTCGGTCTTGTCTGCGCCCGTGTCGTGCCAGTGTGTGAGTGCGCTCCGTTTCTCAAAAAAAGTTTCGTAACACCGAAGGCACAAAAAGTTCAAAACACACACCCATACTTCCTGCTTCGACGGGGGTTAGAGTAATGGAGAAGTCTGTCCGCGCCTAAGGATTCTGCCTTTCCTATTCTGCTCTACTACACAAGGATTTTGCTATTCTACCTCTCACTAGATTCCCCTTCCCAGGTTCCTCTTCTGCTCAGATATTCTGATTCTCTCCCCAGACTCTCCCATCTTGGCCCCGCTTTCAGCTTCCTGATTCTCCATTCTCGTTTCCTCCGCTTCCTTTCCGATTCTCTAGGGCAGCCAGAGCCAATTCCTGATTCTGCTCCCCCCTCCCGATTCTCCTGTCTCTCTTCCTATTCTTGATGCTCCATTTGATTCCTGATTCCTGATTCCTGATTTGTCGGATCGCCCACATTTTGACCGGGATTCTGATTCCTGATTCCTGATTCCTGATTCCTGATTCCTGATTCCAACATTTTGACCGGGATTCTGATTCCTGATTCCTGATTCCTGATTCCTGATTCCTCGGAGTTACGCATTTCGGCGGGATCCTATGTTGGCCTGACTCTCCGAACTCCTGAGCCGATATTGCGTGTGCGCGGGGCTTCACACAGCTCACTCAAACTTCGCCCGCGGCAGCATGCTCAGGCGCGGGTCTCTCTGGCGCTCCAGCCTCACGTCAGCGCACTCAGCGCTTAGGCCTCGGTCCGGCGTCCGCAAAGGCGCAGTGTGTGGTGCGGGCTCTGCCCGCCCCCCCGAGGAGAGGGGGGGGGGGGCGCTCCCGCGCGGGGGGGAGCCGAGCGAAGCTCGGCTCGGGTTCAAACTAACCCTCCCCCTTTTCCCTTTTTCTAAAACTGCTCGCTGCGAGCGGCTCGCTTCTAAAACGAGCTCGCCGCGGCTGTCGCCGCGTCTCGCCTGTCTAGGCGTCGTGATGCGTGTGTGCTTTTGAGCTGGGCGTATAAGAAGAAGAAATTGAAGCACTCCTCCCATTGACTTAGTACGAGCACCGAGACACGAGACAGCAGCCTACCCGTTCTACACCCACACCGCCGCGGAGCTGCCTAGCTGGCGGGTGCATTCACAGCGAGCCCGCGGGCTTGGAGACCCAATCAGACAGCACTCCCCACAGCAAAAGAGCAGACGTGCCGCTGTGAGCATCGCTGAGCAGCACCAACGACCGCTTGCGGGGTCGCCGCAGGCCGGCGCCAAGCTGCATCTGACGCCGGCATGCCGTTCAAACCCCGGCACCAAGCGCCCGCGGGAATGGGAGACCGCCTGCCCAGAATTAAGATCGGCCGCGCACTGCTCTGGCTCCACCATGCCACCGCCCATGAGATCTCTGACGCACGTGTGATGAGCCGCCGTTCAAAAGCGACTGTACTGTGCGGAGCGCGGAGCGCACTTCGATGGCAAAGTGGGTGGCGCGGAGGATACGGCGCGTACACATGAGCGTGATTGGTTGAGTGAGCATGCCCAGATGGCCGGCCGGCCGGGCTACCGCCCCTCGACGGGCAAAAACAGGAATCAGGAAACGAGAGTCCGGCCGGGTTGCCAAGAAATCGGCGGACAGCTTTCCGGCATCCGGAGGCAGAAACCGCAACCGCGCGACAGAATCTGATAAGGCGAGAATCGGACGGACAGAATCAGATCGATTAGGCAGAAACGGAAGCTGGGTGAGGAATCCTGCCCGGAGGCTGAGTGCGTGGAAAGGGGACGGGCAGAATCAGATCGAGTGGGCAGAACCGGAAAAGGAGAGTGAGAATCAGAAGAAACGGACACGAATCCCTCTCGAGCCTCCGCATACAGAATCCTGTCTTGGGTGGCAGAATCGCTAGTGCAGAATCCTCAGGCGTGGACAGGGTTCTCCAAGACTGGGGGGTTAGTGTTGAGGAGTGACCCGTGCCGCCGTGTGCCCCGCAGCGGCCTCGCTGGGCCAGAAAGTCGGCCCCGAGTGCCAGCAGCAGCCTTGTTGAGCCAGAACGTCGGCTCGCGAGGTGGGTGCTAGTATGAGCCCGCTGAGGCGTAGTGCTCTTGCAGAGGCGGTTAGTGGTGCACTAACCCCGAGAAACCCTTCGGGTCACTCCTCATCGCAAACCCTGTCAGCAGTCCTCCTCCGGGAATGTACGTAAGAGCCACATACATTGAGAGAGATATTGGGGGCAAGCAATCGCGGGCTGTTACACGA
>NW_005201039.1:0-5554 GCF_000372725.1 Emiliania huxleyi CCMP1516 | reverse complement strand
CGCGAGCCTTTTCTTTTCTCCTCCCCCCCCCGACCCGCTTCACACCCGCAGGCCGAGGACTACCAGGGAAGTTCGTCTGAACTGCGAACGAACCGCGAACGAACCGCAATATTTATTTTTTGGCTCTGCAGGCCTGTATAGTCCCAGTATAGTCCCTGGTTGCCTACTAGAGGCCTAGTACGCCTGGACGCCTCGGGGAGCCCCCGTCTCCCCCATTCTACTCGCCAGTCAGCACGCACGGCGCCCAGGCACCACAGGGCGGCCCTGCTCACAGCGCCTTCATGGAGTACATGGAACATGCGCAAAAACCACGCCAAGTACGCGATGGCGTGAGCAAGGAGGCGTCGAGGCTGAGCGCCCCCCCCCCCCCCCCTCCCCCTTTTCAATGGTCCGCGGCGGGCGGCGGCGCACCGGGGTAGTCGCGCCCGCAGTCCGCTAGATTGCAGACTGTCGCGGACCGTCAGAATTGTGCTAGTGCCGCCTGTGTACGTGTATATGGGCACCTGAGATTGAGGGCCAGACCGCGTCCGCACGCGGCACGTGGCGCAGTTGCGCGAGTTCGTTCGTTCAGCGCGGCTCGTGGCTGAACTGCACGCCGAACGAACGAACTTTGCGATGATTTTCTTTTTCCTAAGTTCGAACGGAGTTCACGAACACGTTCGTCCGTCTTCGCAGTTCGCGCCTTCCACAGCCGTGGCGGTCCGTTCACTTTCGAGATTCGGGCTGGGCCCCGCCGGCTGCGTTCGTTCGAGTTCGGAGTTCACGAAATCCGCGCGAACTCGAAAGGCTGCCTGCAGGTCTACAATCGACTACAAGGGGCCCCTCCAATCTCCTGCCCCACCGCTTGGTAGCAGGTAGCATCGACGGGTGGCCTTGCCTCCCACATCGATGCGGGCGTAGGGGTTGAGTTGAGTAGTGCGTCATCTTGAGGAACGCTAGACTCGACTCCCTCTCTCTCTCTCGGTCGGCCTCGTCGAGTCGTCGACCTCGTCGTGCCCCGGTCCGGGCGCGTGCGGCGGCATGTACACGGCCAACACGATGGCTTCGGCGATCGAGGCGCTCGGCATGAGCAGGCCTTACTCGTCGTCCATCCCCGCGTCAACGGCGAGAGGGCGGGCTGCATCCGGAGAAGGCGGACGAGGTCGGGCGACGGGCATGCGGTGGACGCGCTCAAATTTTGCATCGAGGCCAACCTCATGCCGCGCGACATCATGACCGCCAAGGCCTTGGAGAACTCCGTGCGGCTCGTCATGGTGACGGGCGGCTCGACGAACGCGACGATCCACCTGATCGCGATGGCGCGCTCGTGCGGCGTCAACCTCTCGCTCGAGGACTTCCGGCGGATCTCCCACTGGTCGAAGCATCGCGCGGGGCCGCGGAAGATGGTACCCTCCTTGCTCGTGATCTTCCCGACGGCGAATCCCGGCGGCGCGAGGTTGCCGCTGAGCGATGTGGCCCGTTGGCTTGATGGGCTTCTGGAAGGTCCCGATGACCGTCTGGCCTTCGACGAGGCCGTTGCGGGCAAGTCAGCGAGGTTCTCGGCCATTGTCTTGCCCGTGACCGTCATGCAGTCGCCGTGGAGGTGGAATCCCTGCTCGAACATGTACTTGAGGACGCCTGGCGTGCCGCCCACGTGGTGCAAGTCCTCCATGACGTACTTGCCGCTCGGCTTGAGGTCGGAGATGAACGGCGTCTCGTAGAGGAAGACATGATGGAGGCCGTCGCGGCCGATGCGCAGTCGCTCAAGGGCTGCGTGATCGTCATCCGCTACGAGAGGGCCCAAGGGCGGCCCGGCATGAAGGAGATGCTCAACCCGACGGCCCTCGTCATGGGCGCGGGCTTTGGGGCAGGACGTGGCGCTCATCACGGACGGCCGCTTCTCGGGCGGCTCGCACGGCTTCTGCGTCGGCCACGTGGCGCCCGAGGCGCAGGTGGGCGGGCCAATCGGCATGGTGAACGACGGCGGGACGTCATCACGATCGACGCCGAGACGCACGATCAGCGTCGACATCTCCGACGACGAGGTGGCCCGCCGGCAAGCGGCGTTCGTCCCGCCGCCGCTCAAGTACACGCGTGGCACCATGTCGTGGTACATCACCGAGCTCCTCCGGGCTCTCCTATCCTCGGCGAGCGCCGCGCAACCGCTCAGCTCCGAGGAGTCGGTCGAGTTGCCTTCTTCCTGCAGGCGGCGGCGCGTCGCCCGAGCGGGGACTATGTGACCCTCGTCTCGAGGCAGACGGCCTCAATCCACCCCTCGTCGGCCCTCTTCTCGCGCCGCGCGCCTTGCGTGCTCTACAACGAGCTCGTCTTCACCACGCGGCTCTAGACTACATGCGCGACCTCACCACGACGAGGCCGCTTGGCTCGCGGAGGTGGCGCCGCACTTCTTCAAGAGCGGAGCGGCGGCAGCGGCGACAGGCGCCGCGCCCTCTGCGGGACAGCCGCGAATGCGCATCCACGGGGGCGCCGCTTCAGGTGTGATTTACCTTATGAATATCTTTATTTCAAAAACGAACACAAACGGGTGGGCGGGGCAGACTGGCAGCAGCAGCGAAGGGGCGAGGGGACGGGAGCTTCACCCACATCGAACTGATCTCGATCTCGAGATCGGGAAGTGCCAACAACGTTCCCTGTAGTCATTTGTCGCCAAGCCTACCAGTAGGTCTCGTGCCCCCTCTCAAGCCCTCTTCTTACCTGCCTCCATTTTGCCCTTTTGATCGCGAGCGACTGTCCAGAGTCTGCCGCATGCGGCACGAGGAAGAAGACGAGGAGGTCTCGGGCATTACCGGATCAATGGCTCGTGCCCTTCCTTTCGCCCTACCTTTGAGCGACAGTCCGCATAACGCAAGCGGCTGTGGCGAGATCCAGAGCTCGCAGTCGATTCTGTCGCAGTGGCGCAGATCGACACGTCCCATCAACCGCCCCAGCGGTATGGGGCATGGAGTCGACGCCGCCGAAGCTGCCGCCTTCACCACCGCCGCCTCCACCGCCGCCGCCTCCAACGCCTCTGCCTCCACCACTGCCAATGCCGCCGACGCCGCCCCGCGTCCGCAAGGACGATCGGCCCTCTTCCGCATCGACAACAGCGGCATCGCGCGGGTGGACGAGGGGAGGGAGCCCAGCTGCCTTTACCGCCTCAGGTGCGGAGAGCTCCGGAGCCCACCCCGCCGCTCGCCCAGCATGCCACGCGCCTCTGACTGCATGCGCCGCCGGTACGGCCAGGCGGGCCGTTTTTCGGGGAGAAGACGAGCAGTCGCTCACGCTGCTCACCGTGCGGCGGGCGCCCGGGGGAGACGAGGCTTGCCCTGCCTCTCCCAGCAACGCCCCCCGACATAGTCGCGATGCTTCCTAGTGGCCTGTCTCAGAACGTGGAGATGCGGGGGGATTCAGTGTCGCGGCCTCCTCGAGCCCTGGCGAGTGATGAGCTGGCGAGGAGGCCGCGACACGGACACGAAGATGCTGAGCCTGGCCCTCGCCCCTAGTTTGCAGAGAAAAACCCCGCCCCCCGGAGCCGCAGGTGCCGCTGGGCCAGCTGCTGTGCACGCGAATACCGCCGCCCTTGCTACCCGACGAGCCGCTGACGACTCCCGTGTACGTGCGCGCCGAGGGCTCGCTCGCGCCCGAGTCCGCCGCCGCACTCGATGCTATCTTCGCGCGGCTCGCGGTCCTCGCCCAGAGGAAGCGAGACGGCCCCAACGGGCTGAGCGCCCGCGACACCGAATTGGCCAGGGCCGAGAGCATTTTTGTCGCCCCGACCCCAGAGGCTGAGCAGCAGCAGAGGCGTTCGTGCAACCCTAGCCTCCCTCCATAGCATTTTTGTCGCCCCGACCCTAGAGGCTGAGCAGCAGCAGAGGCGTTCGTGCAACCCTAGCCTCCCTCCATAGCATTTTTGTCGCCCCGACCCCAGAGGCTGAGCAGCAGCAGAGCCAGAGGCGTTCGTGCAACCCTAGCGCATTTTTGTCGCCCCGACCCCAGAGGCTGAGGTAAGGTACGGGGTGTGGAGGGTGAGTTGACCAGGGGTTGTGCGCCGGGCCCTCCCTGCTCGGCTCCAGCGAGTAGACAAGTGTTACCATCAACAGAGATTCAGAGTAGATGGACTCTTGGATGGATCTGACCTCGGGGCCGATGTGACCAAGCGCTGGTAGCGTGGCTTTACCTCACACGGTCTCACAGTGTGCCGGCAGTCGCCGAGCAGTGTCGCTCACACAAGCCGCAGCACAAGTGACTGAGGGCCAGTGAGGGCGAGCCCATCGCTGTGAGTGTGACAGCTCTGTGGCAGCCGCACAGTAGGCTATGCCAACTGTGCAGGGCGTGTGAGCAGCAGAGGAGCTGCCCTCCAGGCTTCTGTCGCAAAGAGCTGCATGCCACCGAAGCGCGAAGGCGCTGTCGAGGTTCACCGAGCGCGGCGCAGGTTGAGGGACCACCGTCACCGACGAGTGCGTTGGACTTTTCACTCCGGACAAAGACGGCGACACGCACACGAGCTGCGGCCGTGCCGCCGTCTTAGCGGCGAGGCGCGGGACTGTCTGTGGCGAGGTGGGTCGCGTCCCTCGATTTCCGTCAACTCAGCCTCCACACCCTCTAAGGTAAACGTCTCGACATACACTTACACACATCACACTCATGACTCATGACTCAATTCACAAACACAATTGTGGTGGGGCAAGGGGGGGGCGACCCTCGCATCTCCACAGAGACACAGCAGACTCCACGCCCCGGGGACACGGGCAGACAACAAAACACAACACGGGCAGGAGCTCCTATCCTCGTCGTCACCGCAGCGAGCGGGCTCGCGCGGAGTATTGCGCCCGATAGCGAGTACGCGGCAGCATGCATGATGGGGCGGGTGACCCCCAAAACGAACAGACAGCTGGCGGAGAACCTGCGGTGACACCTGTGGTGCCGCGACCCGTCACGTGCCAGCATCGCCTTGAGCCATGCTCCCTCTGGCAACGCCTTCGCGCCAAACACGCCGTGACGTGGAGGCATGTGAAGGGGCATAGCGACAACAAATGGAACGACTATGTAGACGAGCTAGCTGCTCGTGGCAGGCGGGGTGACAGAGGCTCGAACACGGCCGAGTGGGCGGACGACACCATCCCGACGGACGCTCCCGGCGAGGGGAGCGACACGGAAGGACCCGCCCCCGCCCCTTGCGCCTTGGGGCGGGGGCCCCCACCCCCCCCGGGGGGGCCGTTGGGCCCTCTCCGGGGGGCAGCCCCTCCGGGGAGGCCGGCTTTCCCCGTGCCGGTTCTCCCCAACCAACCCCGCCGGCAGCGCGAGCTGCCGGCCATATTGAGCGGTTCATCCGCGTCGCGCACTCGTCCCAACCGGGGGCCGCAGACTCGTTCTGCGCGCCAACGGCTGGTGACGCTGTGTTGCCCTTGAGCTAGTCCTTCCCCGGTCGCCTAGGCTAGCCTCTGCGCTGTCTGGCGAACCGCCTGTATGCCATGCGCGCGGACCACGCTTGCGTGGATACGTGGCAGGCAGGCTGACCCGTGTGCGGGGTAACCCGCGCACGGGGAAGCTTCACGGGTTCGAGTCGTCAAAAGCG
>NW_005201040.1:0-5561 GCF_000372725.1 Emiliania huxleyi CCMP1516 | reverse complement strand
AGATGCCGCGAGCAATTCGGGATGCGCGGAGCAACTAATATAGACTCGCGCATCTTAGGATGCTCGAGCATACCGAGGACAGCGAGCGTCTAAGTAGGAGGCCTACTAGACGCACTCTAATCCAGAGACGCATTCGGTAAACAAAGATGGGGGGGTCGCCCCCCCAGACGTGTGTGGTCGCATGGCGCACACGCTACGTGTGTGTGTGGGTGAGGGTGTGAATGAATCTGCCGGCACCATAAATGACGCGCTAGGAGACACGCTTTCACTCCCCCTCGTCACTCCCCTCCTCATCGGAGACCGCTCCGCCCGGAGGCATGCGCGCCAGCTTCTCGGCCAGGCGCGCGCGCTTCGCTTCCCTCCACGCCTCAAAGTCGGCGCGGCCGCGCTTGGGGGCAGACGACGACGAAGAGGCGGCGCCGACCTCCTTCCCACCCTCGCTCTCCTCCTCTCCCTCGCCACCCTCGCTCTCCTCCTCCTCCTCCTCCTCCTCCTCCTCCTCCTCCTCCTCGCCCTCCGCCTCGCCCTCCTCCTCCTCCTCGCCGCCCTCCTCGCCCTCCTCCGCCTCGTCCTCGCCGGCCGCCTCGACGACGATCATCTCGAGCTCCTCGAACACCTCGCCCAGCACGGCCTCGAGCACCCGCACGTGCCGCTTCTCGTCGCCCCGCGCCGCGCTCGCCCTCGCCGGCCGCGCGCAACCTCCGCCCTCGCCCGCCTCGCCATACTTGCCGAGGGTCATCGCGCTCAGCCAGACCGCCGCCCCCTCCAGCCCGGGCCACGCGTCCTCGCACGTCCCCTCCGCCTCGCCGATCCGCATAAAAGGCTCGTCGTGTACGAACTGAGGCGCCGGCAGGTGGCGGCGCAGCTGCGCGGGCGGCCCGTCTCCGGCTCCAGCGCCGAGGACCTAGCGAGGGGCGCGGGGCGGGGGGCAGCAGCGCCTCTGCTGCCGGGGCAGCGGCCGGCCGAGCCGTCGGACGACGCGCCGCCGGTGGACGTGCCCTGGACGGACGCCTCCGGCGCCGCCTGCTCTCGCCCGCTCACCGCCAGGGAGCGGCGGGCGATCCTCGACCACTACCACGGCAGCCTCCGCACCACGTACCACGCGTCCGTCCCGTCGCGCTTGGCCGAGGGCGACTTCTGGCGGCAGTACTTTTCGGTTAAGCAGGCCGTCTTGTCTGGGGCGGCCACCCACGAGCTCTTCAAGCCGGAGCACTACGCGCCGCGCCCGCCTCCGCTGGACGCGCTGGTCCACCTGCTCGAGATGGGCCCCGACCGCGTGTCGGCTGAGCTCGACCACGCGGAGCACGTCCGGCGCGTGCGCGACGTCCTGTCGTCGCCGCTCGCGCGCTGGTTCATTGACGGTGCGGGCTTTGTCAAGCGCGAGGAGCTCGACGAGCGGCTTGGGCGGCTCGAACGGAGCGCTCCACTCGCAGCCGCGGCGGCGGCGAGCCTCGCGTCGCTCAACTGCCAGCAGGGCGCCGTCGTCGATCACTTTCCCGGGCTGGGCGCCTGCTCTGGTAGCAACCAGGCCGCCTACCCTCTCGGCGCGGGCGGCGCGGCCAGGACGGCCGGCTTCTACCAGAGCAAATACGAGACCAAGCAGTCGGTCGCGGTGCGCGAGGTGATCCCGCAGATGGTCGACGTGAGGAAGCACGTCGACCAGTGGCAGTCGAAGGCGGCCGACAGCGGCACGGCTGAGCGCACGGCCAAGCACTTTGCGCAGCGGCTGCTCATCACGGCGGGCGTGGAGGAGCTCTCGCCCATCGTCGCCGTCAGCCTCGTCCTCGGCCACGACTCGGGCTCAACCTCCGAGGGCGACGTCTACCTCTACGCCTGGGACGCGCTCAAGCAGCGGCGGGGGGGCGGCGCGGCGGGCGGACCAGACGACGCCAACCTCCCGCCGGAGGAGGACGACGCCGACGCGGAGGCCAGGGAGGGGCGCGGCGATCTGATGGCCGCCGCCATGCAGCACGAGGACCAGGAGCTTGTCGAGCAGGCGCTCGCGGAGGGCGGGATGGAGGGTCTCGCGCTGCTGCTGGGCGGCGACAAGGCGCCGCTCGCGTCTGGCGGCGACTTTGACTTTGTCGACACCGAGGCGGGCTCCACGACGGGCTACGCGCCGGTCTATAAGCTGCATCAATCTGGACGAGTGCATCCACCGCGACCATATCGCCGCAGCGCGGCGCGCCCTCGGGCTGGGATCGCCGGGATCGTCGACCGTGATCGAGACCGAGCAGGTGATCCAGCTCGTCGGGAAGCGTTATTTCGCTCGGTTTGCGTTATCCGAGGCCGGCGGGAGCGGGGATGTGCGCGATGCGATGGGGGCCCTTAAGTGCCGCGTGGAGAGGGACGTGGCCGTCGTCTCGCTAGATGGCCTCCTCGCAGGCGTGTTGGAACGCCGCGGTGGAGGCGCCGGAGCCAGCCCGTCGGTCTACATCGTGAACACCGGCATGTCGAGCAGCGTCGGCCAGGACAACCACTGGTTTACCGTCGCGTTGGAGTTTTGAGCGCGTGTGCGCGCGTGTGTGTAGAGTCTTCATTACTACTCGACGTAGAGTACTGTAGCAATACACACTCTGTGACATCCGCGACGACAAGACGTACACGCGCGCACGAGGTCTACCGATGCACAGTACATTCGCGCCACAAAGGACCGCGCGGCACGCACGCGCAGTTGCTGCCCTCGAGGCGCGCTCTCCTTGCGCGGCATGCCCTGTGTGTGTCAGCGCTTGGCCTTGGAGCCGCTCGACTGTACGAGAGTCGGGCTCCGGCCCTCGGTGCCACGGCAGCGACGGCGTGCTCGGCGGGTGGCGGTGTGGCGGCTGCTGCTGATGTCCGCTGCCGCGCAGAGCTGTCCTGCCGGCGAGAGGTGGCACACAGCTCGAAGGCGGCGTCGGCGACCGCCGCGCTGGCTCTCTCTCCTCAGCAGACGCCGCTTCGCGTCTCGGCGGCGGCAGCTGCTTCGCCGCGAGAGTAGCGAGGCGACGTACGCGCCTCCGCTCTGCGGCAGCAGCAAGGAGCGAACGCGCTGGCAGAGCTGCTGGCTTCACAGGCCTGTTGAGTGCGAGGCAAGGTGAAGTGAGCGGATGTGCCGGGCAGGACCGGGCAGGGCAGGCGGGGCGGGGCGGGGCAGGGCACCGCGCGGTGGTAGACCTTCAACTGTGGAATCGCCGGGTTCAAATCCCCGGGTTCGCAGCAGTGTCACGTCGTTGACGGTGGGTAGGGTCAGGGCGGGGCGGGGCGCATGCGGCGCGCATAGGGTGGGGCACGCACCAGCGGTCGCTGCCTAGTGTGCGCACACGCGCGCGACGAGCTCGTCGGCTAGGCTGTACTCTCCTCCTTAACGTCCGGCCGTTCCGGGGAACGGGGTGGGGATGTCCTGATCGACCTGCAACACAGGCAGTCGGTGACGGTAACGAACGGGAAGCTGTTTGGGAAGTGGGCGTCGCAGGGCGGGCCGGAAGGCGGGCGGGCGCGAGCGGGCACGAACGATCTTGTCCGTGGTCGTGCGCACGCACACCATATTGCCATTGTTACGGCAAGGCGCCATTTGAGGGAGGTGCGGACCATCCCTCAGACGATCCTTGCGCGCTGGCGGTGTGGTGCGGGAGACCGCAGGAGCGAGAGGGGCGGGCCGGGGCCGGAGGGAGGCGGACGCGCGGGCGGGCGCGCGGGCGTCGAGGGTGGGGCACGGACGCGCCTGGCGCCAACCGCCTCGGCTCCGTACGCGGTCGTAGCATGGTACGCGTAATAGAAGGAACTCCGTCGGAGCTTCCGGTTTTCCACATCCTTTTGCTTGGCCGGGGGACTAAGGCACTCTTGCTCATTTCTCTCTCTAAGAGTAGGGCGACTGGCGACGGCAAAAATGCAAGCCCCGCCCCTGGCCACTGTAAAGACCCCGACCGCGTCGCCAGCCGCGTACGAAACCCATAAAAAGGTTTAACATATCCTACTTCGAGAAGAGCGCTCGCGCCGCTCGTGTTCCCTGCCGTGTCGTCGCAGGAGGAGTGACCGCCTGCGACCTGCCCCTCTTCGCAGGAGGAGTGGCGGCCTGCGCGGCCCGCCTCCTGAGCTGCGGCCGCTTCTTCCCACCGTGCGCGCTCTCCGCGGAGGCTCGCTTCGCGGGGGTGCGCCGCGCGTCGCCCGAGGGGGATGCCGCCGAGCCGCCCTCCTCCGCGGCGGCGCCTCGAGCCCCGTCGCCTCGCCCGACCCCGCCCACCTCCCACTCGTAGTCGGTGAAGTCGTCTCTCCACTGTCCGCCCGCCACGACCGGCCCGGAGCGGTGGAGGTGGGTGCCCTGCCCCTTCTCGTTGAGCCGGCGCCGCGCCGCCACAATCTCGCGCCGGTCCTCCTTGACGAGGAAGCAGACGCCGCGCCAGCTCACGGCGCCGCCGCCGCCGCCCGGGAGGAGGGGAGGCCCGCCGCGCACGCCCGGGTGCGCCGAGGCGCCGCCCCGCCGGGCGCCAGCTCGCTCGAACACGGCCCTCCCCAGCGGCTGCGCGAACGGGTTCCACCAGCCAGCCGCGCACTTGGGCCACGGCGCGGCGGCGAGCGCATCGTCGCGAGCGAAGGTGTCCGGCGGGAGGCGCACCGCCGACGGGGTGCCGATGTAGCCCCACGAGTCGTACGTGCGCAGGTAGTGGGTGTTGTACTGAGCGGTCACCTATCTCGCTTCGTCTCGCGTCATCTCGCGTCATCTCGGGTGGTGGCCGCCGCGCTGAGCGGCCGCCTCGTCGCCGTGCGCGTACTGCGAGTGCAGCGCGACGAAGAAGGGCGCGTTGCCAGAGTCGAGCACGTCGGGGAAGGCGGCGGCAAAGGCTCGCCAGTGCTGCAGCGCCTCTCCGTCCTGCTCCGGGGCGAGGGTGAGCGCGAGCTGGCGCACCTCGAACGTCGGCGGGGCGTGGGGGGTGGGCTCGTTGATTGCGCCGGCGGCGTAGGCGGCGCAGCCGTACACGGGGTGCGCGTTGACGATCATCACGGACGCGGCGTGGCGCCGGTACTCAAGCACGTGCGTCGCAAAGCTGCGGTCGGCGTGATGGTGGTCGGTGTGGCACTGCAGCACGGCAAAGATGTGCGGCGGGATGTGCAGCAGCACTGCGGCGTGCGCCTGGAGCAGGTAGACGACAGCCCGGTCTTTGCGCTCGATGGAGACGACGCCGCCGCCGCCCTCGGTGCGGTCGCAGAGCGGCACCTGCACCACCTGCGTCTCGGGCGGCAGCGCCGCCGTCTTGAGGTGGCACGACTCGCCGGCAGCCACGCTCTCGAGGAAGATTCCGTTGAGCACAAACCGACACCCGGAGCCGCACGGCAGCGCAGAGAAGGGGACGACGTCAAAGGCCCCGTGCAGGATGCAGTTCAACGCTCGCGCCGAGAGGCTGTCCTCCACCTCGGTGGCACGGCCGACGAAGGGGAGCAGCACGGGGCGATCGAGGCGCGACCAGTCCACCGCGCCACCCTCACGCACCACCAACCCAAAGCCGTCGGGATCGACGGCGGAGCGGGCGACAGACACCTCATCCCAGTCCCAGTCCCAGCACTCGGCGTCGTGTGCTGCTGGCGGC
>NW_005201041.1:0-5572 GCF_000372725.1 Emiliania huxleyi CCMP1516 | reverse complement strand
GCTCGCGGCGCAGCCGGGCGGGAGGCTGTCGGCGACCGAGGCGGGCGGCAGCGTGTGGGTGCGGGGCGGCGGCGCGGAGGGCGCGCCGCCGGGCAAGCGGCGGCGCGTGCTCGACCTCGACGCGCAGCAGGCGCACGAGGAGCGCACGTGCGTCTGGCGCGGCGTCGAGTCGGCGACGCGGGCGGACTGCCTGAGAGGCCAGTCTCCCGGCGACGGCCGGCACGGCTCGGGCACCGGCGCGACCGCGGCGGAGTACCCGAGCCAAAAGGTGAGGTACGCGGTCGCGCAGCACGGCTGGCTGCGAGACGAGAATGAGCACGGCGCGCGGCTGCCCGTCATCGAGGTGGACCTCCCCTTCAAGGTGGGGCGGGACAACAACAGGAACTACAGGTGGGGACAGCAGGCCGACTCGCCCGCCCCGTTGCCCAACGGCGGCTACCCGCGTTGAGCACTTGTGTGTGGTTGGTGACCTGAGCGCGCGGCCGTTGTTTTTCTTATTAGCCGCGGCTTGGAGCATAGTCCATTGAACATGAAAAAGGCAAAAGCCACCCTGGCACCCTCTGGGAAGGATGGAAACTCCCGCCTCGCACGACACAAGAATTCGAGCACGTAACTCGTACCAGCCCACCAGCCCACGTACCGCCGAAAGAATTTGAGGGGGGGGGGGGTGCACGCGAGGCAATGGAAAAAGCCTCCCCAGTTTGAACAGCGTTCCTGAGAGATCGGGACGATTGGACACAGGAAGACAGTGAGCCGCCACAGGCGTCGTTGGCGCACGTGCTGAGTGGCAGCTGCGCTGGAAATAAACAAGGAAGAGGCGCGTGACTTCGTGCGGAAGGTGGTGACAAACTCACTGCGAGAGCCATAGCAAGAGTCGAACGGGCGGCGCCTGAATCAACGGACACGGGCACATTCCTGAGTGCTGCGACGCGCGAGAGGAGGCCTCCTCTAGACTAGAGCCTCCTTATACCTTAAACGGAGCTCCCAGATAAGAAAGAAAGAAAGAAACGCAAGCGCGCCTCAAATTAGGAGTTGAGTGTGGCGCTAGCCGTCCCATGTTGCAACTCGCCACTTGGAGCACTTGGTCTTGGAGTGCAGTCATTAATAAATAAATAAAACGGACACGCCAGCGAGGGGTGGGAGAAGGACAGGTCCCCACCTGCAACGGGCAGGATCTTGGAAGGACGATCAGGGACACAGGGGGGGATGGGAGCGGGGAGCGCATCGCGACACGGAGGGGGGCTGGGCAGGGTTCACCCCCACACGACAGGGTCCCACCGGCCACCGCAGGGATTCCTCTCTCTTGTATGACAGGTTGCACCCGGCGGCACGAAGGCAGGCGCGGGCCTCCTACTGGTTGCGCTCTCCTAGTTCTCCTGCTCCTGACAAAAGGGACAGCGACAGGTTCGCAGCGCACGGTGGACTCCCTATTCCACTGGCGATCTCTCTCGACTAGCAGTCATTAACCCATGCATTAACCTCAACACCCAGGAGCACTTGGAGAGCACTTGGAGTGCAGTCGGCAGCCGCACACAGGGCCGGGGAGCTAAGAAGCGCACCCTACCCAGCGGGCCGGATGATTGCAGATTGGGATCGGGTTGCGGGCTAGAGAGCGCCCTAGCCCTGGGGGATGCGCGTTCGCAGGGCAATTCTCGCAGGGAGGGAGGGGGCCACATAAAATAATCACGGTGATTCTCTTCTTCTCCGAGGGATAGTTCCGTGCACCGGGTTTCCCCATAGCTGCAGAGCGCACCCTCTACTCGGAGCTAGTAGACACCTTCGAGTAGGAGGTTAGCGTTAGGTTAGGTAGGAAGGTGAAGAACAGTCAGAAAAAAGAAAGAAAGAAAGCAGACAACCCAAGGGAGGGATGGGAGGACGGCACGCCGCCACCACACAGGGATTTTAAGGAGAGGTGTGTGGTGCTAGCCGTCGCCCACCCTAGGGAGTCTGCCTCTTCCTATCTCTCTTCGCAGTCTCTCGCCGCTTCTCGCTGCAACCTTCATGCCACCTCGCGGTCGAGAAGTCAAAACGGGACCTAGGTTGGATTTCTCCACATCGCTGTGGCGTGTGGCTCCGTGAAGCCTTCATGTCGTCCCTGCGCCGCTCGCGTCGCATCGCCGCTGCTGCTAGCGCTGCCGGCGCCGCAGCGCTCTCACCTTTGCCACCCTCGCTCCTTGACCTTCTGAGCGACGAGCTTCGCCTGCACGTCCTACACATGCTGGAACACCCAGCGGACGCGCTCTGCATGCGTGCAACCAGCTTTGGCTGGTACGAACTGCTCGCACAGCCCTCATCTCTGCTGGGCTGCAAGGCGTGCGCTTCCAGAACAATCGACCTCGCACCACCGGGGGTGGCTTGTCGGTCGGAACCTGAAAAGGTGCAGATGTGGGCCGAGTTGCTTGGCAGGCCTGCACAGAGCTCCGCATGAAGGGTTTCACAGTGCAGCACCTGGATAACGTGCTCAACTTCGAATCGTTCCTGCAGCAGTGTCCCAACCTCACTCAGCTGACGATTGATGGCGGCATCCAGCACGAGAGGACTGCGATGTTGACGACACGGCGTTTGCTACGCACCGTTGTGAGGGCCGCGTGCGCACCTCGTCTCAAGATACTCAAGCTTTGCCCCGGCTTCGCTACGGCAAACGTCTGGGGTTCAGGGCTCACGTCCGAGCTATGCGCGCTCGCAAAAGCGTGCCCTCTTCTTGAGGTCGTCGTAGTTAGCAGCACGGATTTCGATCACGAGCAGTTGGGCCTGTTTCCGAATCTTGAAGAGGCTCAGTTTTGGCCTGATCTGCTCGAGCAAGCCCACCTTGAGCACATATCTCGCTGCTGCCCGCGACTAAGCACGCTTGACGTCAACAGCACCACGCTTGGCTGGGCCACAGACTCCACGCCGTTCTGCGCGTCCCTCAGCACTAGCCTGCAAACGCTCCTATTCACAGAGAGCAGCGTGGCCGGACTGCCTGCACTACTGCAGGCGCTGCCTTCGCTCACCTCGCTCGATCTCTGGCACTCGCTCGAGGGCGCGGTGCAGGCGGCGGAGGTTCTTAATAGCTGCCCCAAGCTGCGGGAGCTGAAGGTTGGCGGTTCTGAGATAGTCGACGACGACTTCGTGTCTGCCATCTGTGCAGCCCAGCCCGCCCTCGAGACTCTCGACATCTCCAACACCAACGCGCTGACAGATGCCGCTCTCTTCACAATCCAGCAGCAACTAGCAGCGACGCTCCGCCGGCTCACCTTAGTGTACGCTCTGAAAGGGTTGTCGGCGCCGGCCGTCCTGCAGCTGGTCGAGGAGTGCCAGCACCTCACCACGCTCAAATTGAATGAGGAGGGAGGGTTCGAATACTACGGCGATCGGGAGTTCAGTTTGTATCCAGCGCAGCCGCACTATGTGGAGATCGAATCGGTGTTGCAGCATCGCGGCGGAAAGCTGGTCGACGTTGAAGACGAGGACCAAATTGGCGACGACGATGAGGATGGCTCGGACGCAGACGAGACCGACGACGAGAGCGGTGATGAGAGCGACGAAGGGGAGAGTGGCTCAGAGGACGAAGACGAGATGGAGAGCGGAGAGGGAGAGGAGAGCGAGGACGCCATTGAATAATTTGTTCTGGGATTTGTTGAGTCGCTGTCTTTTTGTGGCAATTCAGTCTCAAGTGGGCTCAAGTGTCTCTCAAAACGTCGTGTCTCAAGCACGAATCAGCATCGATCGAACACACAAACACAAAATCTCTCTCTCTCTCTCCCGAACACAACAGATCGAACCTACTCCATAAATGATCGCACGAAGCCTGGAGAGTGGAGTCGCTCCTCACCGCAAATCCAACCCCGTCAGCAGTTGCCAGTTCCACCTTCGGCAGTTCCACCTTCGGGTAGCTAATCCTTTGTGTTCACACCGGTAAGAGGTGTGAACAATGACGATTTCGGCCTTAGTCGTCGGCATGCCAAATAGCGTGCTAGCCAAGCGTGACTTAGCCGGGTAACGGCCGCCCCGACCGTCCTGCTTCAAGAGCCAAGGACCAGTCCAGAACAGCATGGCTCTTCTCCTCGCCGCCCTCGGTGCTCAACCTTCTGTGGCCTCTCCCCACCTCTCCAACGGTGTTGCACAGCTCAGCCAAGCGCCACGCATCTGGCTCGTCAACGACTTCCTCGACAAAGCCGAGGTGCAACTCGCCCGCAATCACTGGTCCGCTCCACTGCCCACGATAACGCCACTCACACTCGCTTGTTTAGGTCTCCTACCTCAGGGGGCTCGCGGACGCCACCCAGTTTGGCTCGTGCGAGAACCAGCGCGTCCTCAACAACGGCAAGGCGTGCGCCCAGCTCAAAATCAGCTCCTCAACCCCGGTCCTCGACCGGCTCGCAAAGCTCTGGCACGTCGATACCTCGCACGTCGAGTCACTGGCTGCCGTCCGTTACTCTCCGGGCTCCTCTCCCTCCGCGGCCCACGTCGACCACTACTCCGACGGAACTCCCGCCGACATGACCATCGTCCTCTATCTCACGGACGCCGCGCCGGAAGAGGCGGGCCACACCAACTTCCCTTACGCGGGTGCCGCGCCGCTCTCGGTGGCGCCCAAGGCGGGCTCTCTCCTCGCGTGGATGAACGTGGACGAGGCGACGGGTGAGGAGAACCCAATGGCGAAGCACAGTGTTGGCGCGACCCCGGCCGATGCGCCTCACGACCGCGTGATCCTCCAGTTCTCGATCACGCTGCGCCCCCAGCTCAAGCGGAGCTGCCCACCGCTCCCCTCCTCGTGGCCTCACAGCAAGGGCTTTGATCCGCTCAAGGAGGTTTCGGCCTCGCGCGCCATCTGCTCCACACACGTCGGCGACGACAAGCTCTTCCCGACGAAGGCGTCTCCCGATGGGCCAATGGCCAAGGCGGAGGGCGCTACGTGTTCTTTCGCCGATGAGTGCGACTCGGGCCTCGTCTGTGGGTGCAAATGCCTGCCGGGCGCGCTCGACGAATCGATGTGCTCGGAGTGCCTCTGCGAGCGGGCAAAGTGCAGTGGCTGCGCCCACCGCCAGCTCGGAGAGGTCGGGGTCGGTGAGGCGCAGGTCCTGGTTGGCGAGTCGGCCCCAGCTGCGTGCCCGGAGGAGTGCCTCGCCAAGTGAGAGGTGCGCCGCAGCACCCTGGCCAGTCAGAGACAGACACGGCCGTGTTGAGTATGTAGAGAAGCAGAATGAGCCTCGGAGAGGCTGGGCTCGCACCACGGTCCCGTCGTGTGCTTGTGTCTAATGGTAAGATGGGTAGATGGCTCTCAAATGCAGATTGGCCCCATGCCCACCACAAGGACTGGATAATGAAAATAATCAAGATGGCATGAACTGCCATCTCTTTGCCTCCCCCCCGCCCCGACCGAAAAAGCATATAAGCGCTCAAAACAGACGCAGAGATATCACAGAGAGTCGAATCGTGTGAGATATATATGTGTTGAGCTGGGCGTTCACTAGCGCTCGCTTGTGGCTAGTTCCATTTCACTGTGGCACAGCTCGCGTTACAAAACCTTGATTTTGACCATTGCGCGAAAAAGGTACATCTCGGTGCCTTCCAGAGGCAGCTGCGACCC
>NW_005201042.1:0-5573 GCF_000372725.1 Emiliania huxleyi CCMP1516 | reverse complement strand
AAGTACACTAAAAAGAAGAAAATGACCAACAGCCTCAGGGAAAAAGAATTACATACGCCCTCTCAGTGTGAGGTGACAAACTGCACTCCAAGTGCTCCCACAGAGTCTCCAACAAGAGAGTGATCCTCGCTCGCTTCGAGTCTTCGTTCACGGAGACCCGTTCGGATCCGCGGGAAAACAATTACTTACCGCGTACCAAAACGTACATCAAGCATGCTTGGTGGACTTGCGTTGATGGCCACGCCCCAGGCAGGCGCCGCCGGCAGGCAACAACTGACTGCGATCCACGCTATCTGGACGTGCGCGAGGATGTCTCAGACTAGGTCTCAGATGCATGCGGCCGCCTCTCACAGCAGTCCCCGGCACAACCGCGGCGTCAAAACAGGATCTGGGCCAGCGTCTCTCAGGGGTTCTGACATTCCCAGTTGCCCCGCTCCTTCCCTCTTCCTGTCTTGAAGTCTCCCTCCGAGCCACGGACGGACTTGACTCTTGAGCACTTGAGTCATCTTGAGCACTTGATAGGGTCGATTCCGCATGGTACGGGACCCCTCGATCGTCTCGCCCTCCCTCACTGGTGTGTTCATTGGGGGGGGGTCATAACAAACACGGTACAGGATCGAGGTGCACGCTGCCAAAGCAGTGTCGTCCCCCCTCTCCCCGACGGCGATGGCGGTGTGACCGATCGAGCTACAAGAGGAACTTGTTGGTTGTTCTGTGCAGGCCGAGGCAGGATCCAGAACTAATCAACACACACAGCACGTCCTGCCAAGCGCCAAGGAAGGCGACACTGCACTGAATAGAGGACAGCGATGACAGTGTTGGTTACAGCAGAAAGATTACTCAATTCTCTCCACTACAAAAAAAGTCCGATGGGGAACCGACATCATGGCCCCGAAAGCCGTACTCTCTAGGTAAGGTGCGGGAGCTCCACAAACCAGGTTCCCCATGCCGCTCAAGGTAGGGGCCTCCATGCCGCTCACGGCAGAGGCGTCGTCACACCACCGCGATTCGGTGGGGTGCGTGCTGTCTGCTTGCTTTGGACAGCAATGCCGGCCAGCATCGAGGAGAGCCACTCACTGCCCGAGTGGGAGCTTACACGTAGAGCGAGCATGTGTGCCTGGCGGTATGCGCTGGATGTCTTGCCATGCGACTTTGGCGGTGGAACGAGACCCGTACGTCACCAACCTCGTCCTCGAGCAGGCGTTTACCCTATACTGAGCCTAAAGTCTTCACTCTGCTAAGTAAGGCTTCCCCCCCGCGTTGTGTACCCCCGATTGGAGCTCCACAGCTCCACAAACTACGCTCGGCCCTCCACGTAGAGCGACCGATCCGCTTGGTCAGCCTCTGAATGGCAGCCGCCAGGGCCCTCGAACGAGTACTCGCCACTCCGGCTGCGGTTGTAGGCGGATTCGTATGCGGTGCGGAAGCCAGCGCGATGAAAGTCTTTGATCATCGTCTCCGCGTCCCACGCATTTTGATGTGCCAGCCCTGTTCCTCCAAGCTGGTCTGGTTGGTGTGAGACGGAGAGAAAATCTGACCGCAGCAGTTCAAAAGGGGTCCAATTGTGCCCGCTATGCTGGATGCGACGCCGGCGTTGGAAGAGGCTGAAGTTGTTGTCGCCGGCGAGATAATGCTGCATCGTCACCCGCGGGTTGGGCGTGATGACCCGCAGAAAACCTCCAGGGAGCAGCACGCGATGGAACTCCTTGAAAATACGAGGCGAAACGTGCATGGGCGTGTGCTCCATCGTGTGCGACGCATAGATCGCGCCAACAGAGTCATCAGGGAGGGGCAACCCTTTGAAGTTGGCGAAGTACACCACATAGTCTGCCCATTCCTTCACCATGTCAACCGTCTTCCATTTCCGATGGTCGACAGCTGTGCACCGTGCCCAATTTGGCCCAGGCCCGATTACAAGATTGATCGAGCGAGGCAGCATCGTCCCTCCCGCTCTACCCCTGAATGTTTGCTTCTGTCCCACGGGAGCGGCCTGCGTTGGGCCAAAGAAGAGCAACGACGAAAGGACGATGAGGCGCAAAGCGCGCATTAGCGGGGCAGGAGCGCGCAGCTAAAGTGAGTGCTAGGGGCTCCTCGATCCTGCCTCGATTCGATCCCCTTTGCTCACGATCAAAAACAAGAAACGCGCCGCCCGCCAGCGGTGGTGCCCTCGGCCGAGTCCTTCTGCTGCGCCTCGCCCATGATCGTGTCGGCCGTCTCCGTCTCGTGCACGATGGCGTCCGAGCGCAAAGCCGCGAGCGGCGTCGGCAGGAGGTTGGTCGCGAGGAGCGCGGCGCCCGCGCCTACTTGGCCTGTCCAAGGGTTTCCTCGCCCCTCTGTTTCCTTTCCGTGTTTCCTGCTAGTTTCCCTAGAGCCCCCTCTATTTCCCGGGCTCTGAGCCGAGTCTGAGGCTGGCGTTTGGGCGGCCCCAAAAGCCAAATCTGCCAAATCGGCAAAATACCGGGGTATTTTGCGGGTACCTGGAAAACCCCCGGGTATACCTAGAAAATACCCGGGTAGTTTGCCGATTTCCTAAATTTTGCCCCAGAAGTGCCAGATTTTGCCCCAGACCAGCTCTCAGTACTCAGACTCAGGGCTGAGGGAGGGTGTAGAGGATGTAGAGTGTAGAGCGCTGTAGAGCTGTAGAGATGTAGAGCGCTCTGGGGCGCTGTAGAGCTGTAGAGCTCTACATTCGGCGCGGGACAGAGCGATGCAGATGTAGAGCGATGTAGAGCGCGATTTTGCTGTAGAGTTTGTTGTAGAGGCTCTACAGCAAAACCGCCGGGGAGGCAGTGACTCAAAGAGGTCGAGCCGCACTAATGGGGTGTCTCCGAGCTTACTGGAGCTCTGGTGGACGGCCCTGACTATCCCTGACACACAGAGAGTCACTCTGACGGCACACAACACCCTATGATTGCGTCATGACCAGCCTGCCATGCGTCGCCGGTGCCGCATTCGTCGCAGTGCTTCTTTAGCAGGCGGTGGACTGTCGGCTGCGAGGACGGTCGCATTTGCGCGAGGCGAGGCGAGCATTCAGACGCGTTGCATGCGCCATGACTCGCGCCAGCGCGTGCGGGAGCTCCTGGCTGAGCGTTGAGTCCAAGCGAGTTGCGCTGGCCACGATCGCTACGCCGAGCCGAGCTGACGCGCCGAGGCGCCGGCCAGTCGCAGCCGTGAGGCATGCCACAGCAGCAGAGGCAACTGCCACCCATTGGGCGGGCAGACAGAAGGCCAGGGCAGCACTGGCAAGTGCAACGCGCCTCATGTCGGAGAGCGACCGTGCCTCGTTCGCCGCTTATGATGTAGAGTTTGTTGTAGAGATTTCACGCTGTAGAGGGCCTCTACATCGCTCTACATCTGCATCGCTCTGTCCCGCGGCGGATGTAGAGCTCTACAGCTCTACAGCGCTCCAGAGCGCTCTACAGCTCTACAGCTCTACAGCGCTCTACACTCTACATCCTCTACACCCTCCCTCAGACTCAGGGAAACTCGCGAGTTTCCCGCGGGAAACTCGCGAGATACAGAATGGAGCTCCAAACACCCTCTGGTTTCCCTGGAAACTTCTGGAAACGCAAAGTGCTGGGGACCCTCTGGTTTCCCTCTGAGTTGCCGCCCTTGGTTGGTGGGTGCTTGCTTGGATGGACAGGCCAAGCGCCTACGAGCTGCATGGCGATGCCGCCCTCACTGGCCGATACCTTGGCCGCGGCGCGGGGCGCGCGGCCAGCGCCGCCTCCTGCTGCGGCGGCGTGAGCACCGAACGCGCGAGCGGCGTGAGCCGCACCTGCGCAATCGGCGAGTCGGTAGAGGGCTAGAGGCCCGCAGCTCGATGTGTGGCAACACTGTGTGCTCTATGCTGCGGCATATTTTTCGCGAGAGCTCATGTCAAGCGCCCGCTCGCAGCCAGCACGCGCCGCGCCCCTGTGTCCTCCTTGCGTCGGTTTCAGACGACTGTAAAAAAATTCCGCCGCTGAGGGCGCTCGTGCGGCAATAGCCGAGTGGAGGGGGGAGCGTGCCGGACGGGGCGTCGTCGCGCCGTCCGATGGTCTGCTGCCCCGCGCAGCAACCGTCGGGCGACGACCCGGGGGCCAAAAACCCGGCGACGACGGCGCTCTGGATGGGGCGTGACCTCCTGCCTCCAACCTCCTTCCTTTTTGAGCAGGTGTGACGCCGCGCGAGCGACGCTCCGAGATCGCCCGAGATAGCGCGGCGCGGCCCCGAGATCGCCCGAGATAGCGCGAGATCGCCCGAGATCGCGCGGCGCGGCCCGGGGCGGGGTGGATGGGTTGGGAGCGAGGGGGCGGAAGTGCTCAGTGCGGTAGATGGTCAGCTCGAGGCGCGTGAGCCGGACTTGTGAGCCGGACCACCCCCTCTTGAAACCTGCGTTGTTGAGCCAGGACTCAACATACTCGGGCTGTCGCCGTCCCAAACTGTCACTCCCCTTTCTCCCGGCCGGGGTGGGGCGGGGCGCGCGCGGGTGGCGGCGGGTGTGCGGGATGTCTGTGGGCCCGAGAGCGATATGCCATGCCATGTCCGCCTTGCTTTGTTTCCTAACATCGAAGGCTAAGCTCAAAAAAAAACTTCAGTCAAGGCAGGGTCAAGGGTCTGCGGCAATCGTTGACGACGCGAGGACTTAGCTCACGGCCTGCGGCGCTATGCAGGCCGAGGCCTCCGTGCCGTGGATTTCACACCTTTTCAGGACGGGCGAGGCGCTCGCGCTGCAGGCGCTCGCGAGCGACTACACCGTCTCGCTGCAGCACGACGCGTGCGGAAGCAGCGTCGAGCACTCTATCCGCGACGCCGAGGGCGAGAAGCTCGGGCCGTCGTTCCGGTACAAGGTGCTCGGGGTGTTCGGAGTCGAGGGCCGCTGCGTGGCGTTTGCGCCGCACCACACGCCCGGCACGCTTGTTCTCGCCTTTCGCGGCACACGCGTCGACAGCAACGCCGCCTCGAGGCCGGGCCGCGGGCAGGCGGCGCCGCCGTCCGAGGACATCAAGGCGCTGCTCAACTCGTCGATGGTGGGCGTCAAGTGGCTTCCGGACGCGGCGATGCGCGTGCACGCCGGCGTGCACCGCCACCACGCCGACTTGTGGGACGCTGAGCACTCGACGCGCGGCTCCTCCCTCCGGTTGGACCAGCTCGGCGAGGGCCTTGGCGGCTGGCTCGCCGGGCTGTGTGGCGCGGACGCGCCGCAGCAGATCGTCTTCGTCGGCCTGTCGCTGGGCGCGGCGCTGGCGCAGATGTCCGCCCTCCGCCTCGCGAGCGAGCAGCCGCAGCTCGCGGCGCGCACCAGCGTCCTCGGCCTGGGCAGCTTTCAGTTTGCCAACGCGGATGTCGGCCGGCTGTTTGAGTCGCTGTACGGGGAGCGGGCGGCGCAGCTGGTCACCGCTCGCCGCATGCCCGCCCGCCCTCCGCCGCAGGTTGGCTGGTGGGTCCAGGAGCCTAGAAGCGGAATGCGCGTTCCTGTCTCCCAACCAGCACTCGAGAGGACACGTAGTCAACTGCACTCCGCTGTGTTCCGCTGCCTTCACACAAAAACACAACCACGGACCCAAGACGCACAAGCTCAGACAGTCGAG
>NW_005201043.1:9221-11039 GCF_000372725.1 Emiliania huxleyi CCMP1516 | reverse complement strand
CGGAGGGGCGGGCGGCCGAGGCAGACCGAGGCAGGCTGAGGCGGGCTGAGGCCGGGCCCGGGGGAGGGGGAAGAGAGAGGCGGCGACGCCGCCTGCTTGACAGCGCCGCCCGCAGACTTGAGCAGATAGCCTGTCGCCGAGCGGAGCTGCTCGAGCTGCTCGTGCGGGACGCGCCGCTGGTGCAGCCGCGCTTGACACATCGCGCCGGCGAGCCTACAGGGCAGGCGCCGCCGCTCCGGCGCGGCAGAGAGGGGAGAGGAGAGAGGGCCACAGCGCGGCGCAGCGGTTTCTCGGACCACCAGCGGCGGGCGTGTGAGGCAGAGGCAGGGAGGCGGCGGGAGCGGACGATGCTCGACGCAGCGGAGTGCGTCCACTAGGCGCCCACATGCCAGCCCGGCGGCATGCTGGCCAAGGAAAAGGAAGTGGGGCGATGGATGCAGTCTTGCTGGGTCGGCGGTGCAGCAGGCACACGGCTGGGAGGGAGAGGCGGGTGGCTGCACGGGCCGACGGTGCGCGGACGGCGGCGGGCGCGTGCGCAAGGGCGGTGGTCGGCTGGCATGCTGGCGGCGGGGCGGCGCTGCTCACCACTGAGGTGTGAAGCGGGTGCGAAGGAAGGAGCGTGTCCGCCTCGAAACACCGAGGGATTCAATCCTCACGAAAAAATGAGCGCATACCTGGCCCTGAACGCGCACGCCCCGCGGGGCTAGGGCTCTCTTGCCCGCAACCCGATCCCGATCATCCGGCCCGCTGGGTGCGCTTCTTAGCTCCCCGGCCCTGGATGTGAGGCTAATGACTGCACTCCAAGTGCTCCAAGTGCTCCGCTCGCTCGCTCGCGCGCGCCCCCGCCGCCCGCCGCGCGCGCCCCCCCGCTGCCGCGCCCCTCGCCGCTGCCGCCTCCGCCGCGGGCGCCGGGGCCGCCCGACACGAGCACGCCGTGGGTCCGCTCCGCCTGGCTGCGCTGCTGCACTTGGGGTGGGACGAACGGGGGTAGACCATGCTGTTGCTGTGAACAGCTGGGCGGTTACTCGATCGTGTTTGACGACGTCAAACAGTGTTTGACGACGTCAAACACAAGTGGAGAATGGCCGTAGCTCCTCTCCACGAGCGATTCAGAGGACGTACCAAGTGTCGATTCTGTATAGAATTGCGAGGCGCACACTCTGTCTGGTTGGTGCAGGCGGCGAGTCGTCGATCCGACTCGTTCCGACGTTCAACTAATCGCGAGCGCTCGTTTCCCCCTCTTGCGGCGATGAGGCGGGCGCCTTCCTCAACGCCGTCCCCTCGCGCCGCGACTTTCGTATCCCGACGTGGGCGCTGCGCATCGCCGTCCAGCGGCGCCTCGGGCTACCACTTGACGAGGCGCTCGCGCGGGGCGCGCCGACCTGCTCGGCGCGCGGCGGCAAGGTGCAGGACCCACTGGGCGACGCGGCCAGCAACATCGGCCGCCTCGGGCACTGCGGCCGCCATAACAGCCTCCTCGCCGCCCTGGCCAAGGTCATGCGGAGCGTGTGGGGCATGCTCGTCGAGGTGGAGCCGCGGGACCACCTCGGCTACTCTAACGACTACCGGCCCGACGTCTCTGTCTGTGGCGGGCGCCGGCCGCTCGCGCTCGCGCCTCGTCGGTGACGTCAAGTTCAAGGACTCGCTCTCCTCCAACCCGGAGGACGTCGGCCAGCGAGGCGCTTTCGTCGGCCTCGGCAACACCGAGCCCGGCACGAGCGCGGACGTCTTCGGCCTCGAGCAGCGCGGCGCTGTCGGGGACGGCGACTTCAGGCCGAGCGACGGCGCTCGGCGGCGGCTATGTGGCGACAAGAAGGC
>NW_005201043.1:4465-6958 GCF_000372725.1 Emiliania huxleyi CCMP1516 | reverse complement strand
AGGAGGGGCAGCGGGGAAGGGGGCTTGGGGGGCGGGGGCGGGGCATGTCTCCGCCCTCGATTGTGCGATCTTGAGAGCTTGGTATCTGTGGGTGACAGGCCGGGAGGGGGGAGGGGAGTTCGTTGCACAAAGGAGTTCGCCGAGCCGCGTTCGACGGCGGGTCTCGGACTGTGTCTGCGGTACGTGAGAGTGCGATACGTAGCCTCGTAGCTTTAGTGGAGCGGAGGCCTAGCAATGGTACACGATCTGTTTAAGGCAGACCCGAGACCGGCCCCGACAGAGGCCGCGACCCAGCCGATACCAGGCGAGGTGGCGCGACACCTCTCAGATAAAGGACTCCAGCGGAGCCGGGCACACACCACGTCCACGACACCAGTGGCAGTGCCAGACACACACTCGACAGTATCACGTGGCACACTCCACGAGAGAGCCCTAAAGCGCGAGCCCTCTCTCCACACATACTACCAGCTACGGTAACTAGAGTGTACTAGCTACTACTGCAGCGTCTGCCCGCCTCTCGCCCCTCGCGCCTCTAGCCCAGTCGGCTGCGCCCTCCCTCCCCAGGCCCCATGTGCCCGGAGGGTCCTACTCTCTCGCTCCCCGACCCCTAACTTACTAACTGTCGGGCCCTCCCGACTCGCCGGTGGTAGTTCGCACCAGAGGCGCCACCGCCTGCCCTGCACGCAATCCCTCGGCAGTAGCGCACGATCGGTGTTTCGTAGCGCCCTGGTGGCGGGATGGCGCCGCTCGTCGGTAGGCTCTTTACGGATAGGCGTGGGCTGCTTTAATCCCGAGCATTGCGAGAAGCAAGTTCTGGCCGAGGAGGGGCCGGCCTGCCCTCAGTCAAAGGAGAAGAATTGCCCCAGCAAACTGCTTATGCACGATGCCTTGTCCGCCTCTGCCATCCCTGCCACCACGCGGAGCGTCTCCACCGACCACCTCTCCAACACGTCTCGTGGCTCGTAGAGCTTAAAGCACCAGGTCAGCCGGCGAAGTCGCTCGGAGCTGCTGCCATCGGTTGAGACTCCTGTGGCGTCAAGGGCAGTGACGATCGTCTGGGTGGGGCACTCGCGAAGTCGCTGCTGGAAGGTCATCCGTGTTGTTAGCGTAGGTCGACGCGGCTCCACTGGCGGGGGGCGGATCACTCGGGGCCGCCGGATCGGCGTCTCTGGATGAGCGACCGCCAGGTTGGAGAGGAGGAAGGTTGGCAGATCCTCCTCGTCGACCGAGCACACCGAGGTCGGCGAGGAGGCTCCGAGCGACGAGCACTCACTGCTGCTGCACCGCGACATGCCGCTGCGTATTCTCACTTGCATGCTGTTTGTGGACTGTGCTGCTCGTCGTTTGATGCCGACGGCATCAAGCCAGCCAGCCAGCTGAAGTCCATTTTGTTTTGAGAGCGCCTTCGTTGTTAATAGTACAAACCCAATGGTCCTCTGCGAGCGGTCCGTCGTTGCGGTCGCACACACGCACACGCCACGCCGCACCGCGCGCCCGCCCACCGCCCCGCCCAGGCGGGAAAGAGATGAGGAGACGGGACGGCAAAGGAGGAAGCCCAAACACGTATGGGAGGGTTCAGTAATGCGCCACGCTGCCCGGCGTTTCTCACTTTCCGGGACAGCCCCGCCCTTGTGAGGCAGGAAAGTGACGGCTACCCCGTACGCCCTGCGGCCTGCTACTCCGACGCCGACCTCCCGTTCTCCCCTCCTCGTTCCCCCCTCGAATGCTCCGGACCCCGACAAGCCGCCCGACGATGGGCCCCTGCCCCGCACGCTCCCGCCCCTCTGCCCCTCACACACACCCAGGCCCGACATGCACATACAAGACAAACCCGGCGTCCTGCTCTCAAAAGAAAAAGAAAAAATGGGAAGGAGGAGACCAGCGGGGGAGACTCCCCGCCTATGCAACACCCCAGAGAGGGGCTGCCATCGCCGAAGCTGTGCCTAAGCATAACTCCCAAACCCGCAGCGGCCCGGGGGGCCTTGGGGGCAGCCTGCCGGACCGCTGTTGCACGGGGCCAAGCCCCAGAAGATGAGAGTAGTTGATGGATCGGGCTGTCGACCGTGCCTCCCCTCTTTTCGTCAGAGTGGGACCTACGCCGCGCCGGGTAAGGGGCGCGCCCGGTCCTCGACGGAGCCGCGCGCCCCAAACGACCCAGGCGGCGAGTAGTCGTCCTCCAACCTTCGACTCGTAGTCGGCCGTGGTCAGCGCCCCTCCTCCCTCGCCCGTCCCTAGTCATACTGCTCCCGAGGCGCCCGCGGCATCTCTCCGCCCATCATCGGTCCCCGGCGAGGCGGCCTCGTCTGCGCGGTCCAGCCTCGCGGAGATCGCATGGAGGAGGAACTCCTGGGCGACGGTGGAGGCCGCGTCGCCGTTGTGCCCGTCCGCGATGAGCGCGGCCGTGCACAGCTCTTTGGTCACCACGCTCTCGAAGCTGCAGAGAGGTGGGCGCGCGAGTCAGCAGCGAGTCAGAGGAAGGCGCGCGTGCATACA
>NW_005201043.1:0-1263 GCF_000372725.1 Emiliania huxleyi CCMP1516 | reverse complement strand
TCGATGGGCAGACCTGGTGGTGCTCGAGTTGAAGGACGACGGGGTCGCTATTGGCGCGGCCTGTGCCCGTCGTCCCAATCTCGCAGCACGGTGGCGCCCGGAGGGCCCAGGGGACACCACTCGCGCTGTTGACAAAGGAGAGGCCCCAGGTGGTGCAAGGCATGCACGCGGGAGGCGTGCGCTGCGTGAGCGTCCTCTTCCAGCACTCGATGTCTGTGCAAAACTCGATGGTCGAGGCGGACTCGGGAAAGGTCGCGCTCGCGCAGGCGGGGTTGCGCGCGATCATTACCGGCGTGACGCACGGCATCGGCCCCGACGTGGGCATGGAGCTGCCACCACCACCAAACCGTCGGCCTGGCGGCGGCGGCGGCGCCGGAGGAGGAGCGGTGTATCGTTCGGTGCATCCGTTGGTGTGGTAGTTGTTGTGGCAGAAGACCATCTGCTCGGACTCGGGCTCGGAGGTGCACGGACGGATGTGCCAGTTGTTGTGGCAGAAGTGCATTTGCTTTGCGGCGGCGAGCGCCTGCCGCAGCTCGTCGACCGCACGCGGCGTGTGGATAGCAAAGGCGCTGACGCTGACGAGGAGGAAGAGGCAGAGAAGGCCAAAACCCGTGCGGGTTGCACGCAGTCGGTTGTTGCGGCGCTGTGGTGCGTTCGCCTCAATCATCTGGGAAGAGAGGAGCTCAAGTCAACAACGGCAAACCCGGAAAGTGGGTCAAAAATGACCACCGACACGTGTAGGCGCGTATCTTAGCTAAGGCTCGCGCCCTGACGTGTAAGTGCTCATGTGCACCGAGCCCATATACGCACCTGCATGTGTGGACGCGAGTATTAACTAAGATGAGCGCCCACGCATGAGGATGCGCGTCTGCGTCCAGGTAGCCCAGATACCGTCCGTCTTCGTGTCTGGGCGCTTATCTTGAGTAAGGCTCGCGCCTACACGTGTAGCTGCGTATCTTGAGATGAGCGCCCACGCTTGTGGCGCCTATCTTAGCTAGTACTCGCGGTGTCGGCGTGGGTGCGTGGCGGTCAGCATACGCTCCCACACATGCAGACGCGAATATTAGTCAATATGAGCGCTCACACGTGGAGGCGCGTATGTTGACATACGCACCTGCGCATATGGCGCTCAAAAGTGAATAGTTTTGGGTGATACGCGCTCAAGTCGCCTGTGTCATCTGTCCCTGGCTTGCTGGGCGCTGCTTTACGGTCCAGATCTCGGTGAGGATCGTCCAGTAGGCGAGAGTGCAGTAGGCGTACGTG
>NW_005201044.1:0-5576 GCF_000372725.1 Emiliania huxleyi CCMP1516 | reverse complement strand
TCTTTGGTTGTTGCTCTCCCTTCGGCGTGATTACCGGAGCGACTGCCGGAGCAGACGCTGGGGGGACACTCGCGCCCGGAGGCGGTACGCACGACCCGGAGGCGTGGGGATGGGGGGGGGCCGCGCCGCCGCCGCCGTGCCGCCTTCTCCCGCTTTGACCTCCCCCAGCTGCTTCTCCTCAAATCAACCTGTGAGCTTGCGAGGCGGCGGGGGTGGGAGTGCTCTCGGGCGGCGTGTGCGGGCGCGCGCGGCGCGAGATCTCTTTCGCGAGGGCACGGTGGGTCGTGTGAGTATCTCGCGCGCTCGCACTATTTCACGTTATATCAAGCACTGCCTTTGATGCCTTTGCAAGAACCGCCAGCGGCGGTGGTCGAACCGGTTCGCGGTTCGAGCCGGGACCTTTTGGCTCCCGGTTCGGAACTCGCTTGGAGGGTTGCTTCGCTCTCGCGGAGCGAGCGCGGGCGCGTGGGTGCGTGTGCGCGTGCGCTGCTGCAAGGCGAGGCGAGGCGAGGCGCGGGGCGGCGCGGCGCGGCGAGGCGGGCGGCGGCGGCGCGCGGTCGTTCTTTTTGCCCGGGTGAGGCGTGGCTTGCGCGCCGCGTGGTGATGACGCAGCACGCTGAAAAGTCCTTGGTGAGCCACCGCGGTGGCAGCGAGCCAAAGCAAGCCACCTGCCGCATGACGGGTTGACCGACGGCGTCTCTTTTTGTGAGATGGGTAAAATAAAGGAACAGGTCCCCCCGCCCTGCGGTCTTTGTGCAGCGGGTTCTTTGTGGGTGTGGTCGGCGACTAGCCGGGGTCGTCCTCCCGATGGGGGACTAGCACTAGCCGTCTTCCACATGGTCCCTCGGGTCCCTGCTGCTCCTAATCTCTTCGTACATCCTCCTGCTGATCTCCGCAAAGTCCTGTACCTCTCGGGCAAATAGAGCACACCACGCACAAATCGAGACTAAAACACGCGCACAAGACAACATGGACCGCGATCTCCGAGAGGGCAGAGAGGGCAGAGGGCTCGCTGAAGCGGACCTCCTCCCGTCAGCCGCCGCGGCCTTTCGAAGGATCCTCGTCAGCCCTCCGCCTCCCTCGCGCGAGGCGGCCGCGGAACTGGTCAATCGCGACGCTGATCGGGATCACCTGCTTCTTCCCCGTCTCGGGATCGCTGAGGACCGACACCGTGATCGGCACCGGCGACTGCGGCGGCGGCCGCGCGCCGAGCAGCCGCCACGCGCCCTGGCTCGCCGCCCAGCCTAGCACGAGCATCGCCGGCCAGCGGGAGGCGGAGGCGAGCGACAGGAGGTTGAGGCCGGCGCCCACGCCCGCGGGAGGGTCAAACACAAACTGGCCAGGCAGCGCGGGGAGGGTATAGGTGTGGGGAGGGCGACCAGGTGGGGACGGCACTCCAGGCGGACAGACGGGTCGAGCGCTGGGTGAGCGTGAGGCCGCCGCACCTGCAGCGCCGTCGTCATCTGGAGCGCACGCAGCGCGGCACCGACGGAGAACATCAGCCGCGGCTTGAGCCGAGCAAAGTAGAAGAGTGTGCGGTACACACCCGAGACGATGCCCTCTGGCTTTTGCGTCTTGCTGCCGGGCACTTGGACGCGGGAGCTGTAGTCGTTGCTGAGGGCGGCGAGCATCGGGTTCACCGCGGTGAGGAGGTAGAGCGTGCGGCCTGACGACGGCGACAGCAGCGGCTGCCGGCTGCGCGGAGCGTGCTCCGTGCGACCAGAGCCGGAGGCCACGGCCGCCACCGAGCAGCACAGCCAGGCGAGCAGCCTCATTGTGGTGCGGGCGCGATTTCTTTTTCAACCGATTTCTTAAAACGAAGCTGCTGCACGACAAGCGCCACCCCATCTCGTCGCCGGCAAGCGAGTCGTCTTTGTTTGTCGACGACGGGCGAGAAGGTGGATCGAGGAGGGGCCGCGGTGGGAGGGGGGAGGGGGGAGGAAGCGCGAACCGAATCATGCTGCTGTCTTGCGAGGAACCACGATCACAGGCACAATGTACATCTCCGCCTCGTCACTTGCTTTGGCATAGGTCGCTTGCACCAGCGGCGACTCCGGGCGGGCAAGCGCCCGGGTCAATTCAGTGGGTTCGGCTCCTAAGCCGCCTTGGGTGGGTCGGTATGAGAGGGTTTGAGGTATCTGTCCGGCGTCCACCCATACCGCGTTGGTGTCCAGTCCGAGCCTGGCTGTTCTTCACCTTTCTACCTACCTACCTATTGAGGTGCCACAGATCTCACTGGAACGGTAGGTACCGAAGGTTTTTTGCGCTCGTAGCAGCTTGGGGAGGGTCAGGCATGGCGCGGCCACGAGCGAGTTAGCGCGGGCGGGAGGGAGATGCGCGGCACGCTGCCGTGTCGCCCTCGAGGCTGCCGCCCGTCGGGTTGACACTGACTGTAGACTGACACATAATAGGTCGAGAGGTAGGGGCGGGCCCCACACCGCCCCGCGACGGCTCCAGATAGGAAGGTTCTTAGCTCCCCGGCCCTGGATGTGAGGATGCCAACTGCACTCCAAAAGTGCTCCAAGTTCTAGCATCTAGGGGCCGATTTTTTTCGCTTCGGGAACCACAGACCCCCCCTTAGACGGCTATAGGAGCCCGAATCCTGGCCGAAAGAGAAAGGGAGAAAACCAATTTCGCCCTCGAAGGGCCCCATCGAAAAACATGAACAGGGCTCCAGGCCCCAAATGACGTGTGAGTGTTAGAGTTGTTGGTATTGCTAAAAACCTCTCTCTCCCCCTCGGCCTAGGCAAAATCCTGCAAAGGTGGGGACCTGACTGTCCACTGTCCTGAGACCTGACTCCTTGGAGCACTTGGAGCACTTGGAGTGCAGTCGGCAACCGCACACCCAGGGCCGGGGAGCTGAGAAGCGCACCCAGCGGGCCGGATGATTGGCATCGGGTTGCGGGCAAGAGAGCCCTAGCCCAGGGGGTGCGCGTTCGCAGGGAAAGGGCCTTAAAGAAAACATGGGTCTCCGAGGGTTAGTCCGCGCTCCAGGTTTCCCCTAGCAGCGGAGCGCCCCCTCTACTCGGAGCTAATAAACACCAGACACGCACACGACGTACATCCTCACTCGACGTCATCCCTCGGGGCTTCTCCGTTTGGCCTCCCCCCACTCGCTTTCCGCTGGTTGGGCAACGGATGCGGGGCCCGGCTCCCCCTCCTAGCTTTTTTCGGCCGCGGCCCCGCTGCCGTCTCGCCCTCTCTGCCTGCTCCTGTTGACTCCGCCTCCGGCGATCCCGTGCCCGAATCCTCGGGCGAGGGTGGCGGTATTGGATCGCCACGCCGCCCCTCCCCGGGAGGTGGGGCCAGCTCTCTTCGGTCGAGGATTCGCGCCCGCCCCCGCGGTCTCTCTGTCGTCCTCGGCTCGCCCGTATGTCCCGACTCCACTCTCAAAGGCCGCGTCAGCTCATCTCTCGCCTCCTCCGACAACTGACCCCAAGCCCCCCCTGGGGCCCTCCGGCCTCGGCTTTCCGGTTCGCCGGTGGGTCCGCTATCATACCGCGGTGACTCCCTTCCCCCATCTCCTCCTCCCGGGTACACCAGCTTCCGGCGGGGCGGCCCCGGACCCCCCAGGTCATTCCGAGCGGGTCCATACGGCGGCAGCCCCGCCGGCGGCGGGGGTGGAGGCGGCGGTAGGGCCGGCGGGTACGGTGGCGGCCCTCGCGGCCCAAACGCCTGGTGTGGAGCCGCTGGGGCGGCCCCACGACCCTGCAGCCGTTCCAGTGGCGGGGGTGGAAATGGCAGTGCGGGTGGCGGAAACGATGGCGGCACTGGCGGCCGCCCCGCCTGGTGCGGAACCTCCGGGGCGGCCCCTCGACCCAGCGGTCGCTCCAGCGGCGGGGGCGGAGGTGGTGGTGGCGGGGGCGGGCCCGGTGGCGGCGCCGGCCGCCGCACCCCCTGGGGCGGGGCCTCGGGGGATGCCCCCTGCCTCTGCGGCCGTTCCAGCCGTGGTTCCACGCGTCGGCCGTCTACCCCGCTCGTGGGGGGGGGCCGAGCTCTCGACTCCCCTCGAGGAGGGGGGGGGCCAGGGCCTGGATCCGCCGACGGCCCCGCCTCTTTTAAATTTTAAGAATTCTTCCTCTGAGCTCTGTCGCGTCGCTTTCCTCGTCCTGCGACGCCGCCGCCGCCTGCCGATCCCTTGCTCTCTCGGCTTCTCTCGCCTTTCGGCGCAACTCTGCCCTTCTCGCGGCATATCTTGGCCCCTCGAGTTTATCGAGCTCTCCTCGCGCAAGGACGACTCTTCTGACGCCCACTGCGATCATTTGCCGCCAAGTCATATCGTTGCTCAGGTCCACTCTCTCTTCGAACACTTGTACCTCCACGGATGATGCTGGCGCTGGGGTCCCCTTCGGGTGCATCGTTACAGCTGACGACGGGATTTCCACTGGTGTTTCGTCCTCCTCGGAGTCTTCTTCCCCGGCTTCCTCCCGTTCGGCTCTACGTTCAGTACGTTCAGCGTGGCTCACCCTCCATGCCGTGAACAGGCGCTTTATCCATCCTACATTCTTCTCTCTCTCCTCTGCCCGTGCCTTGGTCTTGTCGTTGTTTCGCACCCATGTCTGTATGGCGATCGAGGGCAGGCTGCCTTCCCCACTACCTGTAGTTCACTCGTCACCTCTCCTGCGTGCTGCGAGCTCCCCTCTCTTTCTTTCGGGTATGGAGTCCGTGAGTGCGGGTAGCGTGCAGGCAATCACGGGCGCTATTTTGTCGTACTCCTCTTCGGCGAGCGCCCCAAATCTAGACCCTTTCGCCTTTAAGGAGGCTGGCCCTCGCTCGTCTCAGGAATGTGGCGGTGTCTTTTGAGTCCGGCGCCTCCCGTTCAACTCTTGCTGTCGCCCTCGCTGTGTGTTTATCGAGCTTCCGCATGAAGTGACGCGCCTCTTCCTTATTTCCAGCGCAGCTGCCGCTCACTCTACAGTATGTGCGCCAACGACGCCTGTGGTGGCTCACTGTCTTCTTGTTTCCAGTCGTCCCAGTCTCTCAGTTCCCCGCGTCTCCTCCTCGCCTCGCGCGCTTCTGTGGGCGGCTGCCGGATTTGTTTTACCCTTTGGGGTGAGAAGCTTGCACAAGATCCCTTCTGCGCAGCTCGCGCATCTCTGGGCCCGTGGATCGCCACCGCGTCGTGCATCGGCGCGTTGATCGACGACTGCGCAAGTCGCGCATGAGCAGCAGCGGCACGCGCGCCTTTGACACGCCCTCAGAGGACGTGACAGGCAAAAAGAGGCCCGCGCTCGATTCCGCCGAGCTCGCCCGTTGCACTGGCAGCTGGGACAGCTGCCAGCGTGCAGAGGCTGGGCCGTCGGGCAGCGGTGATGCAAAAGATGCGCATCTTGTGCTGCACCCGCAGGCAGAGCTGGACGCACTGCAGCGTCGGCTGGTGACCCAATTCCTGCGCACGGTCGACCCCAACGAGGAGAGCATCGTCATCACCAACCCGCGGGCTCAGGGTGCGCCGCCGCCACCGCGCCGCGCCTCTGCTGAAACCGCCGCCGCGTGCTTCCGCCACCGCGGCCGCGCTGCCATCCGACGCCGCCCTCGCCGCGCGTGGACAGGCAACCCAATCGTGTGGGTCACTC
>NW_005201045.1:0-5581 GCF_000372725.1 Emiliania huxleyi CCMP1516 | reverse complement strand
TTCTCAGGGTTGTGTGAGGGTGGGTTACTTAGGCCAGAGACGTCAACACAATATCACCCAGCGCCAGCCCGCCCGACGCCGAACTTGTCCAGCGTGTGCTTCATCGACTCGTACGCGCACCAGGAGATCGCGCACGACGGGCCGACTTGAAGCATCCGAGGGCGCATGCCCCAGAGGAAGCCGCGCAGCCCGTTCGCGCGCCAGATCGCGCGGATGGCGTCGCCGGCGCCCCGGAAGCGCACCTCAAAGTGCTTTGGCACGTCGCGCGAGTAGCCGCTCTCCGCAGTGGGCGGGCGCAGGCCTTGAGTCTGTAGCGCCGTCTTGACGACGTCGAGCGGGGTTGTCACGCCCGCCGCAAGTGCGCCCGAGACGCAGCCAGAGAAGAGGTAGAAGTCCCCGCTCGGGTTGAGCCACTTTCGCAGCGACTCGTTGCACATCATCATGAGGGAGTTGTACGGCACGTTCATCGCGAGCGTCGTGGGCATGCTGCGGAACAGGCTAGTGCCACCCTTGGCCACGATCCGCTCCAGGCAGTGCTGCGCATTGCGGTAGTATCCAAGCTGCAGCCGCTGCTTGACCGTCTCGGTGGGCACCTAGGTAACCGATGTTGGGGAGATAGCCGACAGCGAGGGCGGCGGCGGGCTCAGAGCTGGCGGGCTGGGCGGCGGCGGCGAAGGAGGCGGCTAGGTCGAGGCGGTGAGCTGGGAGGTGGGAGTTGGCAGGGACGGAGGCGGAGCGATCGGCGGGTATATGGGGCAGGGCCGCACCATGACGGCATCATGGAACAAGGTGGCGACGCCGCCGGCCGCAGCGCCGACAGCGGCCACCCGCTCTGGTGTAGCAGCCTGCTGCCGCGAGCCGCCCGCCTCCAGGATAATCTCGTAAACGGAGAACATCATCGCGTGCGCCGGGATGCATCCGACTGGGACAACGCCGACGCCGCGCCACAGCACGCCGAGACCATTCTTTGCGACCAGCTCACGGACGACGGCCATGCGGGCACTGGTTCCGCCCGCCGCGAATGGCTCGCCCGGCCTCGCGCCCCGCCCACCTCCGGCCTGGACCATCGTCTTCACTGTGTCGACAGGAAACATCAGAGAGTGCTCTGAGACGCCGGCGAACGAGCCGGCGATCATGTGCTGCAGCAAGGTTGTGGTGCATGGATCTCGCTCGTCAACCTCCGTCGGGTCGCGGTCCATGGCAGCGGAGGTAGGCGAGGAGGACAGACTAATGAGCCCTGTCAGATCGGTGTTTGAGTGTGCGGAGCTAGGACGGGAGGAAGATGGGAGCACGAGTAGATGCGCCTCACCCTCGATAGCGGTGCCATCGTGGTGTGGGGCTGAAAGAAAAAGCAGTAGCGCGTGTTTACTTTACGGCTGAGCGCGCTGGGCGCTGGCCCTTCTGGCACCAGCGGGAGCCACGAGCGCGCACCACCGCGCTCCCCCTCCCCCTCCTCGCCGCCTGCCAAATCACCGCGGCCGTCTGTGGACTGTGCCTGCTTCCGAGTATGACTCCGAGTTCGACTTTTCCGACGCTGAGGCGCAGGATAGGACGGCAGGGGTCGTACACGACGCAGTTCAGCAGGCTGTGATGCAATACGGCTATGACGACGAGCTTCCAGGCGTGGAGGGACGGCGAGATACGGCGAAAGGACTTGCCGGAGGAGGTGGTGGCTATGGCTTTGGACCTTTGCGAGAGGTGGCGAGCGGAGCAAGAGCGGTGTAGGCGCGTCCACGCGGCGCAGCGGCTCTCCCGCGACCCCGGCCCCTCTCATAGCCGCAGCCGTAGCCGCAGCCCCAACTCTTGCCGCTCTTCCGTGTCGGGTTGTGACGAGGGGTGAGGGGACACGGATTGAAGATCCCTCACACCAAGATCGTGCAGGGCGGGGACACATGTCCCTAAATCCCATCTCGTCTCAGAGTTTGCCCGTTTTATTTATTTATTTATTTTACGGCCCTTCTTCCCTGCGAACGCGCCCCCCCCCAGGGGCAGGGCTAGTGCTCTCTAGCTCGTAACCCGATATCGATCATCCGGCCCGCTGGGTGCGCTTCTTAGCTCCCCGGCCCTGGATGGATGTGAGCAGTGAGGTTGATGACTGCACTCCTGACTCCATCTCCAAAAGTGCTCCAAGGCCAAGTGACTAGGTCCAGCCCTGGGTGGCGCAAGATCTGACGTTCTGTGACAATCGTCAGATCGGTGTTTTTCTCGTTGTTTTGTCGCTCGCTCCGCTCGCCACCTCACGCTCCGTAGTCCGGCCATGGCCAGTACCCCGCGTCTCAGTGAGACGCGTGGTACCATCCAACTCCGGTCGAAGGGCTCGAATGCGCTCAGCCTCAGGAGGAACAAAACCACGCAAATTCTGCACGCCTCGCTGCGCCGCTGGCTTGACTGAATCAGGCAGCAGGCTGCTGCTGCTGCTGCCACAGCAGCAGTCTGCTGCGGCCCTAATACGCAAGTCAATGACTAGCAGCACTGCCGGGGGCATACGAGCCGCCACAGCCGGTGTGCGGCCGTGCACTGCCACCTGCCTGCGGCTACGCACAATGTGCGCTCGCATTGGATGAGCCCTGCTGATGGACCTGCGTCGCCTAGCTGCACGAGAGCAATGCCGCAGGCGGTGGCCGTGGCATACACTGCGAGCACACTCGGTGCAGCTGCGAGGTGCAGTAAGAGCACGTCGTTCCTGCCTCTGATGCCACTCTCGCGGCTTGTAGCGCGTCACTCGCGCATGCTCTCCAGGAGCTATGGCGGGCGCGTGTGTGGGGCTGTAGCCTGTGTTTGGCCGGTTCTGACCCGTTTACTATCAGTATCATGCCCGGGCCACAAAAAATCGCACACGGGTAGCGGCTCAGGGGCCCAGTAAGTCGCGGAATCGCCAAATGTCACAACTTGCGCCACCCCCTGGGCTGGACCTAGTCAAGTGTACGGAGTCTCGCCAAGGCTCGCCGCCCAGCTCCGGGGTTGACTCCGCCAGATAAAACCCCGAGAGGCGGTGGGAGTACATCCTCTGGATCCTCAGGTCGGTGGTCCTTTTCCATTTCGGGTCGAATTTTGGGTCGACTGGGGCAGACACTGGGCACTTCCCCGACCGTGGGCGGATGTGAGCCGCCCCATCGCAGGGAGTCGGCCGGCGCGAAGCGACGACCGCCGAGCTTTAGGTCGCCGACATCCAGCCGGAGCTGCGAGTCCACACGGAAGCCTCTAGGGCGAATTCACTGGGACAGTGATTTCGCAGAGACTACCTCATTTGCTGCTCCCCCCATGAAGGGGGGTTTGTGTGGGAAGCCAAGGGAGGTTAATGGCTTCCCACATTTGTGATGGGTCGAAATCGGCCCGCCTGATGGTCGAATCGGTGTAACGAATCGAGAGAGAGAGACGCGAGGGCCCAAGAGGCCCGTGGGCTCGCCTGCAGAGCGTCTCTCTCTTGCCATTCTGCTTGTCTGTTTTGTGGCCTCTTCTCTCGTCTGTCGGTGTTTTGTTGGGGTTGGAAGGGGTTGGCACGGGGGTGGAAGGCCACCTCCAGAAGCAACAGCAACGTGTTCGAGCGTCAACCATATTCGTCGTCGGGAAGTGGTTCCGATACGTGATTCTGGTAGGCTGGAACACGCTGACGGTAAAGAGGCCGCAACGCATGGGCTTAGCGGATCTCTCAAGGAGATCGCTACAGCACGGAGCAGCGTCAAGGGAGCTGGCAGAGGTTGGAGCGACTGCGATGTGGAGGCAGAGCCAATACTTGCTCAAGTTAGTCTTGACGCTGCGGACGACAGGATTTGCTGGGGCGGCATCACGCCGCCTGGCATGTCTCGGCGCGGCGCCGAGGCACAGAGCCGCTGCGATGCAGCGGCGGCAAGGCACGGCGGCGAAAGCACCATCGCCGGGCAGTCTCGGGGTGGCGTGGAGGGCCACTCGAGCTCTGCCGGCGGGGCGGCCGCCGCTCACGGGCACGCGACGCGAGGAGGCGTCGCCGAGGGCGTCGAGGAGGCGCTCGACGAGGCGCGGCCGCGGGCCGGGTCCTCTCGGAGCCGCGGAGGCGCCGCTGCAGGCGGCGGCGGCGAGAGCGGTTCAGAGGATGAGGGTTCAGAGGACGAGGGTTCAGAGGACGAGGGTTCAGAGGACGAGGGTTCAGAGGACGAGGGTTCAGAGGACGAGGGTTCGGAGGACGAGGGTTCAGAGGACGAGGGTTCAGAGGACGAGGGTTCAGAGGACGAGGGTTCAGAGGACGAGGGTTCAGAGGACGAGGGTTCAAAGGACGAGGGTTCAGAGGACGAGGGTTCAGAGGACGAGGAGGTCAGCAGGCAGAGCGGCTGTGGCGGTGAGGGCCATGCGGGCTCTGCTGCCGGCTCGCTCGCCTCTCTCGAGGATGCGACGGCCGGGACAGCCGTCGCTGCAGCCGGCGGCACCGCGCCGCCTGACGAGCCGCGTCCGTGGACAGCGGCGAGCACCCGCTGCTGGGCGAGGGCAGCGGCGCAAGTTGGCGTCGATGGCGCCGTCGCCGCAAAGCGTGATCGAGATCGCTTTGGCGGAGGCGCGAGCGACGCGGTGCACGACGAGGGGGCGGGCCTCGTCTCGGTGGGCGGCGGCGGGCCGCCTGGCATGTCTCGGCTCGGCGCCGAGGCACAGAGCCGCTGCGAGGCAGCGGCGGCAACGCGCGGCGGCGGAGGCACCATCGCCGGGCAGTCTCGGGGTGGCGTGGAGGGCCACTCGAGCTCTGCCGGCGGTGCGGTCGCCACGCACGGGCACGCGACGCGAGGAGGCGTCGCCAAGGGCGTCGACGAGGCGCTCGACGAGGCGCGGCCGCGGGCCGGGTCCTCTCGGAGCCGCGGAGGCGCCGCTGCAGGCGGCGGCGGCGAGAGCGAGGTCAGCAGGCAGAGCGGCTGTGGCGGTGAGGGCCATGCGGGCTCTGCTGCCGGCTCGCTCGCCTCTCTCGAGGACGTGACGGCCGGGACAGCCGTCGCTGCAGCCGGCGGCACCGCGCCGCCTGACGAGCCGCGTCCGTGGACAGCGGCGAGCACCCGCTGCTGGGCGAGAGCAGCGGCTCAAGTCGGCGTCGATGGCGCCGTCGCCGCAAAGCGTGATCGAGATCGCTTTGGCGGAGGCGCGAGCGACGTGGTGCACGACGAGGGGGCGGGCCTCGTCTCGGTGGGCTGCGGCGGGCCGCCTGGCATGTCTCGGCTCGGCGCCGAGGCACAGAGCCGCTGCGAGGCAGCGGCGGCAACGCGCGGCGACGAAAGCACCATCGCCGGGCAGTCTCGGGCTGGCGTGGAGGGCCACTCAAGCTCTGCCGGCGGTGCGGTCGCCACGCACGGGCACGCGACGCGAGGAGGCGTCGCCGAGGGCGTCGCCGAGGCGCTAGGCGAGGCGCGGCCGCGGGCCGGGTCCTCTCGGAGCCGCGGAGGCGCCGCTGCAGGCGGCGGCGGCGAGAGCGAGGTCGGCAGGCAGAGCGGCTGTGGCGGTGAGGGCCATGCGGGCTCTGCTGCCGGCTCGCTCGCCTCTCTCGAGGACGCGACGGCCGGGACAGCCGTCGCTGCAACCGGCGGCACCGCGCCGCCTGACAAGCCGCGTCCGTGCTCGATGGCACATA
>NW_005201046.1:4006-7096 GCF_000372725.1 Emiliania huxleyi CCMP1516 | reverse complement strand
TCGCTCGTGCCGGTGCTTGGCGGTGTGCCGGTGTGCGCAATCAACACGGCGGGCCTCCTCCTTCTGGGTCTGGCGGCGCGAGCTGTGTGGCGCATCGGCGCCCCCAAGGACGCCGCCGGCTGCTACCTGCTCCTCCAGGCCACGATGGCCACGGGCGGGTGCAGCTTGGCGGTGCTGCTCTGCTCCTCGCCCGCCAGCGCACCCCTCCCGATCGCCCTCGCCGCCTCTTTGTGCCCGGCATGCGTGAGCGCCATCCTCTACGCAACCTACGCCGCGCTCGGCCGCCACCCCGCCGCCCGCGTCGCGCTGTACGCCGCGTTCGTCTTGCTGGTGCAGTCGTCCCTCGCCGCCACCTCCGGAAGCGGCCTCTGGCGGCTGGTCCCGCTCTCGCTCGCGGCGCGCGCGCTCTACCACGCCGCGCACGGGACTGAACCCACACTGAGTTCGATACTCTGGAGGTATGGTACTAGGCGCGCTCCCTCTACCACGCCGCCCGCTCGTGCGCGCCCATCTCGCCGGCAGGCTTCCACTGCCTCTTCGGCGTCCTTCTCCTCCTCGCCCCTCTCCTCCACGCGGCGGCGACCGCCCTCTCCCTCGCCGGCGACGTCCGCGCCGTGATCGATTTGCTCGCGTGCACTCTGGCGCTCGCGTCGAGCGCCGCGCTCAGCTACGCCCTCCTCCCGTCACCGCTTCTCCGCCGCTCCTCGGCGAGCCGTCCCTTCACCCCGCGCGCCCAGTGTTGCGTCTGCCAAGACGCCGACGTCTCCATTCGCTTCTCGTGCGGCCACGCGGTTTGCTGCGGCGCCTGCTCTTCGGCGCTGCAGCGCGGCACTGCAGACCGGCCGTCGCAAGGATGCCCGATCTGCAGAACGCCCTTCGTCGCCGTCGACTCGGTGAGCTCTCCGCGATCTTCTTCACTGCCACGACCCTTTTGACTTGCCCCCCCCCCCCCCCCCTCGCATCCACCTCTACCGTCAACGCCTCCTTATCACCCCCCCGTATTCCCCAGGGCACAGGACCCTCCATCCATTCCACCGTCGCCGCCTTTGCTTCCCCCGCAGGCGGCCGTCTGGATGCCGTCCTCCGAGCTCCTCGTGACCATCCCAAGCGACCTGGCCGCTGGGCAGCGGATGCACATCTTTGTCGCTGGTGTGAGCGCGACGCTCACCGTCCTCGTCCCGCCCGACTTGCCGCCGGCGCGCAGGATCCGCGTCGCAATGCCGCAGGACTTGCACGCCGCCGCAATGGAGGGTCGCAACGCCGCGTTCGCCGCCGCCGCCACTACGATCCGCTCCGCCGCCTCCCCCGCTGTCGCCTCCAATGCCGCCGCCGCCACCGCCACCGCTGCCGCCGCCGCCGCCGCCGCCCTCTCCTCCTCACCAGCCGCCCTCTCCTCCTCACCAGCCACCGCGGCAGAGTGGGTGGACACGCAGAGTGACGCCGCCTCCCGCTCGCCTCGCGCCTCGCCTCGGCCGCCCCCTGCGGTGGCTGCGTTGGACGCAAGGATTGCTGCGGCGAGAGACGCCGTGGACGCGGACGCCACGCCTGTGACGTCAGCGTCCCCTCCTCTGGCTCAGCCGTCTGAGCCGGCCTCTTCATCCTCGTCAACGAGGAGAAGGCGGCGGCGGCGAGTCGACTCGGCCGTCTTTGCCTCTGGATCGTCGACTCGGCTGAGCGGCGGGGGGGCGTCTGAGGCCGCAACGCCGCGGGCAAGCGGTGTTCGTCGCACCCGACCGACTGAGTGACATGAGAGAGAGAAGGGAGGGTGAGCATGTCTCTCGGAGAGCCAAGCTGCAGAAACGAGCTTTTAGTGGCTATAAGCATAGGCACTGAGATTATGGTGCGCGCGGAGCGCGCTGGTGCTACTCGGACATACGCGCGGAGCGCGCTAGCTAGACACACGCGCGGAGCGCGCCGGCTCTAGATACCGCGGAGCAAGCAAATCAACACAACCGTTCGAATGCCCTGACGCCGCAAGTCGTTGCCGCCGGTTGCCAAAGTGCGCCTGGATTGCTCAGCAGCACAAGCATCCACGGAGCCAGCGAGCGCCGAGCGACATTGCTAGGGTGCCCACAGGACCCAAAAGAAAATAGCTTTCCGACTCAAAAAGGGACGCACGAGGCAAATCTGATGTTGGCCAGTTCCAATAGGAGCGAGGCCTCTTCCGTTGGGGGACCGAGTTCATAGGAAACGAGGGTTTCCCATTGTGACCCGCTCCAGCGCGAGCGTGACACTGCACTTGGCGCCGAGCGCCCGCGGCTCAGACCTTGTGCAAGAGCCGACCCTCGGTGAGCACGCCGGTCCGGACCGATGGCGCTCGGTGTGGAGCAAGCAAGACCCCCCCTCCCCCCAATCGGCGCGCGCCCGAGCTTTGAACGGCCGCCAGGAGCACCTGGAGGACTCCTCATGGCTGTGCTCAAGTGGGCTTCGACCGGCCTCGGCGGGGGGGGCGGGTTGTCCCGGTTGCGGACGCGTTCTGCAGCCCCCTGGGCGTGGGTCAGCACCCAAAAGCTGCCCCCGGCGGCATACAGCACGGCCAGCCAGCCTCTTCCTCCTCCTCAAGGGCTGTACTATAGGCCATATTGCGCCGCCTCCTACTGGCAGCCGGGCGGGCGCGCGCCGCGGGCGCCTCGGCGCGCGCACGGCTCGCAAAATTCGAACGAGTACTGCCGCCCGGCCGCCTCAAGGCTGCCGGGCGGCAGTACTCGCCTCGCAAGGCGCGCACCGGCTGCTCTGGCTGCTGCGCCGGCGGCCGCTGCGCTGGCCGCTGCTGCGCTGGCCGGCGAGCGGTACGACCGCCGGTGGCCGCTGCACCCGCGCCTTCCCTCGCGGGCGCCGTCGCGCCGCGCGCGCCCAACTCTGCTGGCACACGGCACGCGTCGTCACTCAGCCGCGGAGAACAGGCGGTGCAGCGCGCGAAGCGCGCGCGATCTCGTACTTTCAAGGCTGGATCCGGCCATTTCAAGGGTATACCTTTGAGATCCCCAGCGTCCCACCCTCCTAGTCACACTCGTCAATATCTCGACTCTCCAACACGAAGTGCTGCGATCGAGGTTCTCAAAAGTTGAGAATAGATTTAACGACGGAGCA